>NC_081563.1:74971885-74992394 GCF_022355385.1 Mustela nigripes | reverse complement strand
AGTGATTATTGATAGATATATTTTTATTGACATCGTGTTACCTTTGAAGTCTTTCTTTCTGTAGGTTGTCTCTATATTTCTGTTCAATCCTATTCTTAGGATTTTTCCTCTTTTATAGAACCCCCCTTAATATTTCCTGCAGTGTTGGCCTGGTGGTTGCATAGTCTTTTAAGCCTTGCTGGCCTTGGAAACTCTTTATCTCTCCATCCATTTTGAATGTCAGTCTTGCTGGATAAAGTATTCTTGGCTGCATGTTCTTTTCATTTAGTGCCCTGAATATATCTTGCCAGCCCTTTCTGGCTTGCCAGATCTCTGTGGACAGGTCTGACGTTATTCTGATGGGCTTTCCTCTGTAAGTAAGGAGCCTTTTTTCCTAGCGGCTTTCAAGAGATTATATCTACAATTATGATTCCTCAATTTGACTATCAGGTGCCTTGATGTTTTTCTGGAATTTATAATCTTGGGTGGAGACCATTTGGCCTCTAATACATGAACACTGGTTCCATTCGTGAGATTGGGAAAATTTTCATGAAGAGCTTGTTCCACTATATCTTCTAGATTTCTTTCTTTCTCCTCCCCTTCAGGGATTCCAATAATTCTGACATTGGAACATTTCATGGCATCATTTATTTCCCTGATTCTGTTTTGGTGGCTTCTAAGCTGTTTGTTCCAGGCTTCCTCCTGATCCTTTCTCTCTATCTGTTTGTCCTCCAGATCACTAATTCTATCTTCTGTCTCAGTTACCCTAGCTTTGAGAGAATTTAGATTAGATTGGAACTCATTGAGAGCATTGTGAAGCTCATCCCTGGTAGCTTTCAGCTCTTCCCTAACATTGAAAACATGATCTCTGGTCGCTTTCAGTTCGGCCCTAATCAATTCCGTTTGGTCATTCATGGCTTTCTCCAACCTAGCTATTGCCTGGATAATTGTTAGCCTGAATTCTCTTTCCAACATGTTGTCTATGTTGATAGCCGTTAGCTCTGTTGCAGAAGGCCCATCCTCTGTATTTTTCTTCTGTTGGGCATTCCTCCTCCTAGTCATTTTGGTGAGAGATGGCTGAATGGATGTAGCTGGATGTGTCGACTGTGGTGCAGTCAAGGTGTACCCTGGAATGCTTCTGAGCAATCAGGGTTCCCCACCCAAACGAGAGAAAAAAGAAAAGAAAAAGAGAAGAGAGAGAGACAGGAAAGAAAGAGAAGATAAAAGAGAAGGCTCAGCCCAAATGGGCCCCTTGGTAAGATTTATGAAGTATACAAACAAAAACAAACAAAAAGACTGATAAAAGTATATTACAAGAGAAAAAAAATAAGCAAATAAAGGAAGAACCTTGTCAAAAAGAACCCCAAGTGTAAGATTTATGTACTATCAGGACAAACACGAAAACACAGAAACACTGGTGGAAGAAAAAGATGGGAAAGTGGTTATAAATTCTCAGTGTGGGCAAGGAAGGTTGTTTTGATTCTTCCTGGATGTATCTTGATATCTTTGTTAAAGGACTCAACTTTCCTAAGATAAAGGGGGATTAAAAATTGGTTTACCTATAGGGGTAGCATTGATTGGGGAAAGGGGATTACCTTAAAGTTTAACTCTGTATGAATATTAGAAAATAAAAATAAAAAAAGGAATAAACTAGACTAAACTAAACTAAAATTAAAAAAAAAGAAATTTAAAAAATAGAAATGCAAAAGGAAAACACAGGTGTATGTATCAAAAAGTTCAGGTTAGGGACACCTGGGTGGCTCAGTTGGTTAAACAGCTGCCTTTGGCTCAGGTCATGATCCTGGCATCCTGGGATCGAGTTCCACATCGGGCTCCTTGCTTCGGCAGGGAGCCTGCTTCTCCCTCTGTCTCTGTCTGCCATTCTGTCTGCCTGTGCTCTCTCTCTCTCTCCCTCTCTCTGACAAATAAATAAATAAAATCTTAGAAAAAAAAAGTTCAGGTTAGAAGATTATTATGGAGTTTGATGTACTGGACATCTCACTGTGATGATAAATAGGTTAAAAAATTATCTATATATAAAAAAAAAAAAACCGAGCCAAAATAGTGGGAACGAATTAAAAATAAAAGTTGTCCTATGAAGTAGTGGTGGCTGTTCTCTTGTCGTCTTTTTTTTTTGTTTTTCCTTTCCTGGTTGGTTTTCTGGGGAAGGGGCCTGCCACGTGGGTTTTCAGTCCCTGAAGTTCTCTCATCTAAGTCCTCCTGCCCCCCTCAAGGGGGTGGGCTCTGAGGAAACTGTTTTTTTCAGGCTTTTGTTCTCTGGAGGTTTTTATGTTTGTTCACTTTTGTTTTTCTCTCTAACCTTGACCGCTTTTGATGGTTTTTGTAGGTTTAGAGGAAAGCAAACTGCACCCTGACCTCCCTCTCAGAGAGAAGTCTCAGTCTGGCTGCAGAGCCCTTATAAATCCCCCCTTGGCCGCTGGCAGAGCAGGTTCCGAGTTGTGGTCCTTGGGGACAGGATTTTTTGCTTGTACCCCAAACCACGACAGTGGCGGCTGTCTGGGCAGCTCCAGACTGCCAGAGAGGTTCCAAGCAGTGATGGCACACTGAGATTTTCCCACTGGCCCGGGCTGGGAGTGCCTGGTCTTTCCGCGTCGAGAGCACTCCTCTCTCAGGGGAGGGCGCGGGGTGCGACTCGGACTCTGATAGCATGGCAGAGCACTCGTGTGGGGACTGCAAAAAGGTTGTGCTTCTGTTGGCTGGTGAGGCTCCCAGTCCCTCACGGGAGCTGGGCCCCAAGCGCTCTCAGGCGCCCTGCTGGCTCAGGGACCAAGACCTGGTTTCTCTGCTGCACTCTCTCTGGCTCTGCGCCAGGGGTGGCTGTCCTGGGTCTGGGGACTTAAGCCCCTGTCCCTTACACCCTGATTCCCACAATAACACCCCCCCCCCCCACCGCGATCCTTTGCTCTTTTTGAGTACTTTCTGCCAGACTCCCGAGTTAATGCTGGCCCCCAGACGCAGGGCACTCTGGTATTGGGGTATTACTTTCCAATGGGTTGCCTCTGGTGGCTCCCTCCCCCTTTTGTTTACCTTCTGGTATTAGTCCGACTTTCCCACTCCGCTTTACCTGCCCACTGGCGTCTTCTGCTCCAATAGAGATCCAGACGTGTATAATTCTGATCTCAGGCTGATTTCGTGGGTGATCGGAGTTCTTTGGAAGGTAATCAGCTCACTGGAGGGTACAGGTTGAAAGGGCACCTCCTCCTACTTCCCCACCATCTTGTCTCCAATCAGCTCACCCCCTCCTAAGATACTATTGGCAAGTCTGAGGAAAATGGAAAGCCTTGACTCATTTGAAACTTTTAGAGAGGATTCTGCTACTTAATACCTCGGTGCTCCAGTAAGCAGCTGGAAGTCAGTTTTGCTTTTGCAGCATTCAGAAAGCCTTGTGGGCTTAAGGTTTTCATTTGGCAGCAGATTGCGGTATTTTGGGAGTTCCAGCATGGAGCTGGGTACCCATCATGTTTCACTCCTCGGGCTATCGATGGCTGTAGAGCCATGATGGCCCTCCATCTCTTTCAGGAATTGTCACTTGCTTCTTTATGAATACAACTTTTAATATTCTCTCTCCACCTGGCCAGCTTCAGGAGGGCCAAATCCCTGGTGTCCCTTTACTTCTTCCCTGCCCTTCTTGACTACATTTGAAAGTCAGAAACTTTGACTATGGTCTGGCCTTGGTCTGTCCTGGTGGCTTAAGGTTAATCACCCTGGGTAGATGAATCTCCGGGGGCAGCCCCCAGACCTGATGATATTCTCTCAGTCTCTGTGGGTCTAGGGTCTCAGGCATCTGTGGACTATCATCATGTAGATGGGCTTGGTAAGTGGGATCTCCGTAGAAGCAAGGGGGGTGCATGTAGAGGGACCCTCTATAACCATCCATTCCTTTTCTAGGACAGCTGTGCAGGGTGGCAGAGTTGGTAGAGTCACACCAACTTGGGTTTGACTCCCTGCTCTGATAGTCATTGACAGTGTGACTTGGATGACTCATTCTGCCTCAGTTTCTGTGTAGCTGTAGAAGGAGGACAAGAGTAGAATTTGCCTGCAGAGCTGTGGCAAAGAGAAAGAGACAGTGTTTAGAAGGCCCAAGCACAATAGCAAGCACAAAGCACGTACCCTCAAAGGTATTTCTCATTGGACAGTTTGGACTAGCTTACTTTAATGATAACGTTGTCCATGTTCTCTGAGCTGACTGTATACAGCTTGTAAAATTGAGTTAGTTGTTTAAGCTTTTTACTGGAAGGGAGTTTTTAAAACTAGAGAATATGTCTACAAAATTCTTGTTACTACAACCATACTAGAAACAACTCTGGAGCAGTGACTATCTGGTAGCCCATTGATGCCTTGAGTAGGACCAGGCCAGTGGCTGGGTCCATGGTTGCCACTGAAAATGGGAGGTATTCTTGTGGCCTCTTAGAATCACCACTGGCCTCATGATGTTGTCAAGATACCACTGCAGGATCCCTTATGTTGTACTTCTGTGCATACCCATTTCCCTCCTGGTCCAACACCCTTCTTAATCTCTGGAAACTACCAATCTGTTAGGGAGGGCCTGGACCTCTTACCCATTGATTGATTGTGAGAATGAGATTAATGTCTATATTAAGGAGCCATATCATTTTGAAAAAAATAGCATACAGCCAAACCTAACCCTTAATTGAGACAGTAGAAATCCAGAAAAGGAGGCCAAAGAATCATTTCTTACACTAGGGGAAAATAAAGACTGTGAAGGTGGTTTTTAGAGAAGTAGGAAATCTCAGCTTAATCAAGAGAGATTAGGAATTATTACTTTCATATACCACTGAATTTCCCTTCCTCACCCTGGCTTTTATTAGGTGATTTTGAATAATTTTATTCTTTATCTTATTTAAGTATTATCAAGAGTTCATCTTAAAATATTATGGCTGCTACAAATATTTACAAAGATTTATTACATTTTAAAATATGGGTTTATGATTTTTTTCAGGTGACAGCACTTCCTTAAGGATTTCAGTTCTGATTCTCAGATTAGTAGGGAAAGTGGAAGTTGATGTTTGAAAATGTTTTAGAAACTTGGCTGGAGTGTAGCAGGCCTCTGGAACTACCAGAGAGTTCTTGGACCTGCCATAGGCACCCACTCACACTGTGTTTCTCCTCCCAGGAGCTGGAGTCAGAGAGGACGTGTTTCTCATTTGGAGGGAGATAGAGGAAGCCTGTAGCACTTTGACTCAGATCCAGAAGCTGGTCACGGAGCCATCCGTGGCTCCGTCCGACGTTGCCACAGTAAACCATGGTGCGTACTGTTTATGTTCATAGTGTAAGAGTCATAACTGTTACCAGTTGGGGATGAAAGGATGTTTCCTGAGGCGTTTTTCCAGAGTTGTGCTGTTTGTATGTGTGTGTGTGTGTATGTGATGAGAGAGAGAGAGAGAGAGAGAGAGTATCTGTGTGTGTGTGTGTGTGTGTGTGTGTGTGTGTGTGATTGTTCAAGAAAAACCAGCTGGACAGGCAAGGGGTAACTGCTAGGGAAAGACGCCTCAGTGTACTGGGCTTAGTGTTGACTACAACACGGACGATTGGGGATTTGTAGCCAAGGAGCAGGGTGGGGTTGGTTGATGGAAAATTATTAAGAGGAAACATCAGGGGTAAAGGGGGATTCTTGCTAAACCTACCTGACAGGATCTTTCTGAAGGGAGGTCAGGGTGACCAGATATCACCTGGGGGTGGTGGGCTATGAGGACTTTGATTAGATGTAGAGGGTGGGGGATTCTGGCTAAACTGACTTAACAGGATTTTTGCTAAAATTGGGTGATCCAGAGAAAAACATGGGAATCCAAAGGTGGAGGCCTAGTTGAAAAGAGTATTTCAGAGGAATCTGAGTTTGGAGTGAGAAAGTCCTGGTTGCAAATCCTAACTCCTTCATTAGGCATTGACCTGAATTAATTCCTTTAAGTTTTAGTTTATTTTTCTGCTAAGTAACTATATCCGTCTTGAGGGATTATTAGAAAGATTAAGTAAAATAATATACACTTTGCACCAAGCAGGTATTTGATAAATGTTTGCTGACTCTTTCCCTTTTACAGTTAGAGAGTATACTGATTCTCCTTTCTGAATTCTTAAGTTAGTGCCTATGTAGGGTGCTGGTTTCATTTAGGGCAACTCTAGTAATAATGGTGGTTAGCACTTACAGCACATCCCTTACACGGCAAGCTTTGTGCTAGACTCTTCACAGTATTCACTCATTTAACCCTTCCTACAATCTTATAAGATAGGTGCTACTATTATTTCCATTTAGGTTAAGTAACTTACTCAAGGCTACAGAACTAGAAATGGTGAAACCAGGATTCAAAACCTAGTTCCTCAGTAAAAGTACCCAAGTCTGGCTTTCACCCTAGACATTCTGATTGAATCCATAAGGTATGTGGTCTGGATATCAAGGGTTTTGAAAGCTCCCCAGGTGATCCTAATGTGCAGCAAAGTTTGGGAACCTTGGCCAGGCTGTATTGCCTCCTGGTACCCTGCCTATATTGCAGAAGTGTCAATGTAGGACGAGAGCAAGGAGCCAGACCAGCTAGGGCAGGGATGTGGTTGAAGGGGAGAATTGGGGAGCAGACATGTGTAGAGAGGGAAGAGTAGGGTAAAGGCATGGGAAACCTTGCCCTGTGCAACCCGATGAATTCCTGGTGACAGTGAATCTTTCCTGTGACTGGCTGTCCAGCTGTGGGTCTAGGGCAGCACAACTGCAGTTGCTTTGCCAGTGCCAGCTCTCTGGGGTCCCCAAGGAGGGGCCTATTAGGCTTGTCCAGAGAGGCTGCTCATTGGTAGTGACACCGTACTCAGTGTGAATCCAAAGCGTCCTCTGTCATCCTGAGAGAATGAAAATGAAGCGGGGGCTTGGGATAAAGTCCCAAGTAGCATCCATGCTAAACAAGAGAGTGGTGATCCTGCTATTCAGGTGTGTCGGGGGTAGTGCAGTGGACTGTATTGTTCCTCCAAAGTTCATGTGTTGAAACTCTAACCCCAAATGTGATTGTATGAGGAAATAGGGCCTTTAAGAGGGATAGTTAAGGTTAAATGAGATCATAAGGGCGGAGCCCTAATCAAGTACGACTAGTGTCCTTATGAGAAGAGGAGGAGACGCCAGAGATCTCTCTCTTTCCACGCATGCACAGAGGAAAAGTTATAGGAGGACACAGTAGGAAGATGACCCTCTACAAGCCAGAAAGAGATGCTTCACCAGAAACCAATCCTGAGGGCACCTTGATCTTGGATTTTCAGTCTCCAGAACTGTGAGAAAATGAATTTATGTTGTTTAAGCCACCCAGTCTATTGTATTTTTGTTGTGGTAGTACAAGTAGACTAATATAGGGAGTATTTAAACTTGGGGTCGTTAGTCTTGAGGATTAAAAGAAGATTTTTAGATACTATTTCTAAAGGAAACAGAAAAGCAGTTGACCTCAGTAATTAATAGAAGGACAGATTACAGTTCCTTTATTTCGGTCTGTATCATTTTTTAAAAATAAATTTATTTATTTATTATTTATTTATTTATTTATTTATTTATTTATTTATTTATTTATTTGACAGAGATCACAAGTAGGCAGAAAGGCAGGCAGAGAGATCGGAAGGGAAGCAGGTTCTCTGCTGAGCAGAGAACCTGTTGCGGGGCTTGATCCCAGGACCCTGGGATCATGACCTGAGCCAAAGGCAGAGGCTTTAACCCACTTAGCCACCCAGGTGCCCCCCTTTATTCAGTCTAATACACACACACAACACCCAAAACTAAAAATTACACATTTTCAAAAGATGCTTCAAGTGTACTATTTCTATTTTAAAAGGAAAATTTGGGGGTGCTTGGGTGGCTCAGTGGGTTAAAGCCTCTGCCTTAGACTCAGGTCATGATCTCAGGGTCCTGGGATTAAGCCCGACGTTGGGTTCTCTGCTCATTGGGGAGCCTGCTTCCCCCCGACTCTGCCTGCCTCTCTGCCTACTTGTGATCTCTGTCAAATAAATAAATAAAATCTTTAAAAAATTTTTAAAAATTAAAAAAATAAAAAGGAAAATTTGGTCCACTCTTGGGTACTCATTGAAACTTCTGTAACCTTGCTTTGGGCTTTGAGACCATGTTTGGAGTGTCTGATCTGCTCCTGTTGCCACCTATAGCACAGCATTATTGAGAGAAAGGAGAATCTGCTTTCTCTGAAGGCATAGCCATTCCCTAACTTCGACTGCTCAAGGCCTGCTAGGTCAAAGGAGATAGCATAGCCATCTGGAGGTGGGTGGGTTAGAATGGAGGTGGTCAGATGGGCTGCCATTGAATGTGAAACATTGATGTGAATTAGACAAAGTCTCTCCTATACTGTTAATTGA
Organism: Mustela nigripes; assembly: GCF_022355385.1. NCBI lineage: Eukaryota > Metazoa > Chordata > Mammalia > Carnivora > Mustelidae > Mustela > Mustela nigripes. The sequence goes on along the minus strand of NC_081563.1, from coordinate 74,984,051 downwards.
AATAAGGGCATGATATATTGAAGATGTTTGCTATATACCTAAAGTAACTCCTAAATGACAAAACAGGCCAATAAAGGAGATAAAATGGAACTAAAAATACTCAATCCGAGATCTGTCAGGAGGGGAAAAGAGAGCTAAGACCAAACGGGGCCAATAGAAAACAAATGGCAAGATGATAAATAGAAATGTAACCATACATACATCAAGATGTATCAGTTTGTGCACTTTACATGTTCCTGGTTTACTCTATGTTAGTTATACCTCGGTGCAGGTGTTAATAAAGTAAAAGAGGAGGATGTGGATCGCTCTTGAGATGCTAAGCTGTTCAGAGATATTGGTGTTAATGCATCTGAGCATTCTGTGTTCTTGTGTGTGTGTGAGTGTGACGGGTATGACTTTAAGATGAAAAGATGGCTTTTCTCACAAAACGTTCAAGAATTTGTCCACATTAGAGAGACTTGACCCTTCTTTGGCTGATGCTGCAGCTCATCATTTCAGGAGCTCCTTATTTGTAATAACCTTCACAGCCATTTTTTCTCACTGGAGATAATAAGTCTAATCATGTTGTATAGTCATGCCAAGACTGGACTCTCAATATTTGGCTGTTTCAAAATATCAAACTCGATGTCAGACAACAAGGAAGGGGCTAAAGGCACACTAAAGCCCAACAGACAATTCCAACAGAACACATGGAGAGTGAGACAATACTTCTTTTTATTATCATTGTATTAAACCACCAGACAGGTGTCTCTGTTGTCATAACTTGTGGTGAAAGTACCCAGATTTGGGATTAGAAAGATAGTAATCCTCGCTCTGCCCACTCCTGTGTGACTGTTGGCAAGACATTTATTATCCATGCCTCAGTTTCCTTTTTTGCAAAATTAGGGTGACAATGATAATACCTACTCCACAGGGCCATTGGGAAACTTAAATGAGGAAATACATGTAAAACATTTAGAGCTGTGCTATCACACAGTTAAAGTGTAATGATGTCTATTGAAAAGTTAATCCATTTAGTTTTTTTCTTTCATTTATTGAGTGCTTACAATATGTAGTTCTGTGCTAGATGATGAGTATCATGGTAAGTAAAATAGACATGGAATGGTCACTCATAAAGCAACACCTTGTACTATTTCTTACTTGGTGAGATCTGTACATCAAAGTATAATTATCAACTTGAATAGTGTGACTAAGGAAAAGTGTGTGCTCTTGGGATATTTATTTTTTGGGGTCAAGGAATACTTTCCTGAGGAAATGTTACTGGAACTGATATCTGAGGGTTGAGGAGTCAAGTTATTGAGGTGAAGAGGTGGAAGTAAGGGGAAAGTATATAAGTAGGCAACAGAATGGCACTTGCAAAGGTCCTGAGCCAAGGAGTATGGCACTTTAGAAGCTTTGGAAAAGATGAGTGTGAATAGAGCTCAGAGATCAAGTTAGTAGTTGGCCTTTGATGAGTCTAGAGAGTTAGGCAAGCACTAGATCATGCTGGGTCTGTACGTCATCATGTGAGATGGCAGTCCTTAATTTCAGGCCAGGGAGAAACCACTGGAATATTTTAAGCAAGAAAATGATAAAAACAGGTTTGCATTTAGGAAAAAAAAATCACTTTGAAAAAAAATCACTTTGGCTACTGGGTGGGTTTAAACAGATTAAAAGAAGGAGGCCAAGTGAGGTTGAAGGAAGGGAGTTAAGATGTATAAGTGAGAGGTGATAAGTGGGCAGATCTGAGAGAAGATTCAGATACTGAACTTGGCAGGACTTGGTGGTATGGAAGTTATAGGTGTCAAAGCTAAACTTCTAGGTGGATACCATGCTGGAAGAGAACCAGGTTTGGGGGTAAACACGATGAGGTTTGTTTGCATGTATTAAGACTGAAGCACTCTAGAGAGACCAAACAGAGAAGCAGGAGAGGCAATTGACTCTACAGATCTGCAGTTCAGATAGCTGTGAGTCACACACTATTGGATGAAACAGGCATTCTTGGTGTAAAGACCTGGGCCCATCAAGTGAGAATTCCATGTTTCTGAATCTTTTATTCCAAGAACTTTGGATTCTGATATATACAGATTCTGATATATATGAATTCTCTGTTCTGTACCAGTAATGCCCAATCAATGTAGTAGATGAGTACTATTTTACCAACATGATGACTTAAGATCTGAAAGCAAAGCAGACTAATTTCCAGAGCCCTTGTACATATTTACTTTCTCAAGAATCTGTTTCCCATTTGTTCAAATAGGACTTGCAATCTGGGCAGGGCACAGCTGGTTTCTTATGTAACCAGAAGTAAATCTAACACTTGTCAAAGTGCTCACACTTCCAGCAAGGCAAAAGAGAAAATAATATTTCTTCTCAGAACTGAATTTTTTCCAGCATGCTTTTACACCTCTAATGCTCTTTCTAGTTAAATGAATGTTGATAGGGCTGATTAATAAGCAGCAGGTAATATTGCTAAAAGGGCCAAGATTTTGTCGAACTCAAATATACATTTTCTTATAGGTAGTAACCCTGTATTTTCCACATTAAAAAAAGAAACAGAAAAACATTTTAAGAATATCATGTAATGCTTCCACAAGTCAGAGTTAAGATGCCACTGAAAAACTTCCCCCAAAATGTGGGGGAAGAATCAGTTCATTAGACTCCTGTACTTGTGATGCATTAAATTTAGGAATGATGGCTATTGGAATGTAACACAAACTATGTTGAAATGTCATAGCTAGAATCATGTTATTAAAAAGTGACTGTGGTAAATGAAAATGAAAGTTCAACTTACCAAGATTTGTAGGATGCAGTGAAAATAGTGCTTAGAGAGAAATTTATAACATTAAATGCATAAATTAGAAAAGATGATATGTCTAAAATCAATAAGCTTCCACCTTAGGAAACTAGAAAAAGAAGAGAAAATTGAATCTAAAATACCCAGAAGAAGAAGAAGAAAAAAAAAAAAAAACAATAAAATTCAGAGCAAAAATCAATGAAGTTGAAAACAAATCCCTAGAGAAAATCCAACAAAATCAAAAGCTGGATCTTTGAAAAGACAATAAGCCTCTAGCTAGGCTGACTAAGAAAAAAAGAACACACAAGTTACAAAAATTAAAGAGGAGACATCATCAGAGATCCCATGGATATTGAAAGGATAATAAAGGAATACTATGAAAATTTTATGCCTGCAGATTTGACTGGGTTATTGGCTAAAATGGGTCAATTCCATGAAAGACACAATCTGTCAAAACTTCCACAAGAAGAAACAGACTGTTTGAATAGGCCCATATCTATACAAGAAATTGAATCAAAATTAATAACCTTTCACACAGAAAGTACAAAGCTCAAAAAGACAATTGTGAAAGCCACTAGACAGATGTGACTCAAGGGGTCCTCAATAAAATGAACAGCTGATTTTTAATCAGATGTTATGGAGGTCAGAAGCAGTGGGATGAAATATTCAAAGTGGTGAAAGAAAAAGATTGTCAACCAGCGATAGTATATCTGGCAGAACTTCGTATCAAAAAGAAGGAGAAATCAAGACATTCAAGATGAACAAAAACAGATGTTATTGTTAGCACACCTGCCCTACCAGAAAAATATTAAAGGAAGTCCTTCAGGTTGAAATGGTATTAGAGAGTAATTTGAATTCATATGAAGAAATGAAGGACACTGATAACTACATGGGTAAATATAAAAGCTGGTATAAATGTGGTTTTTATTTACTATGTTTGTTTTTCTATCTGATTTAAAAGACAATTACGTATATCAATATAGGAATGCCTTAGAGATACTATGAGTTTGGGTCCAGACCACTGCAAGAAAGTGAATATCACAATAATTGAGTCAAGTGAATTGTTTGGTTTCCCAATGCATAAAAAGTTACGTTTATACTCTACTGTAGTCTGTTAAGTGTGTAATAACTTTATGTCTAAAAAATCAATGTACATAACTTATTCAAAAGTTACTTTATTGCTAAAAAATTGCCAACCATCATCTGAGCTTTCAGCAAGTCATACTGATCACAGGTCGTCATACAAATGTAATAATAATAATAATATGGACCCTCAACTCTATGGTCAATTAATCTTCAACAAAACAGGAAAAAATATACAGTGGAAAAAAGACAGTCTCTTCAATAAATGGTGCTGGGAAAACTGGACAGCTATATGTAGAAGAATGAAACTCGACCATTCTCTTACACTGTACACAAAGATTAACTCAAAATGGATAAAAGACCTCAACGTGAGACAGGAATCCATCAGAATCCTGGAGGAGAACATAGGCAGTAATTTCTTCGATATCAGCCACAGCAACTTCTTTCAAGATATGTCTCCAAAGGCAAAGGAAACAAAAGCGAAAATAAACTTCTGGGACTTCATCAAGATCAAAAGCTTCTGCACAGCCAAGGAAACAGTCAAGAAAACAAAGAGGCCACCCACGGAATGGGAGAAAATATTTGCAAATGACAGTACAGACAAAAGGTTGATATCCAGGATCTATAATGAACTCCTCAAACTCAACACACACAAAATAGATAATCATATCAAAAAATGGGCAGAAGATATGAACAGACACTTCTCCAATGAAGACATACAAATGGCTATCAGACACATGAAAAAATGTTCGTCATCACTAGCCATCAGGGAGATTCAAATTAAAACCACATTGAGATATCACCTTACACCAGTTAGAATGGCCAAAATTAACAAGACAGGAAACAACATGTGTTGGAGGGGATGTGGAGAAAGGGGAACCCTCTTACACTGTTGGTGGGAATGCAAGTTGGTGCAGCGTCTTTGGAGAACAGTGTGGAGATTCCTCAAGAAATTAAAAATAGAACTTCCCCATGACCCTGCCATTGCACTCCTGGGTATTTACCCCAAAGATACAGATGCCGTGAAAAGAAGGGCCATCTGTACCCCAATGTTTATAGCAGCAATGGCCATGGTTGCCAAACTGTGGAACAAACCAAGATGCCCTTCAATGGACGAATGGATAAGGAAGATGTGGTCCATATACACTATGGAGTATTATGCCTCCATCAGAAAGGATGAATACTCAACTTTGTTAGCAACATGGACAGGACTGGAAGAGATTATGCTGAGTGAAATAAGTCAAGCAGAGAGAGTCAATTATCATATGGTTTCACTTACTTGTGGAGCATAACAAATAGCATGGAGGACATGGGGAGTTAGAGAGGAGAAGGGAGTTGGGGTAAATTGGAAGGGGAGGTGAACCATGAGAGACTATGGACTCTGAAAAACAATCTGAGGGGTTTGAAGTGGGGGGGGTGGGAGGTTGGGGTACCAGGTGGTGGGTATTATAGAGGGCACGGATTGCATGGATCACTGGCTATGGTGAAAAAATAATGAATACTGTTATGCTGAAAATAAATAAATTAAAAAAAAGAATAACAAAACAGTTTAGATGTCATGAAAGTGGAAGATTAGGAGTGCAGTTAAGCTTAGTAATTATTTTTTTGATTCATATGCTATTTCCTAGGCTAGACAATATTTTTAATTTCTCACAGTCTTGAACCTTAATCCTTGAAGGGTAATTCAAGTTTTAGAGCTTACATACTGCAGTTTGTTTGGAGGGGCAATTTGCCATTGACTTGCCTCTGGGTTCTTTTGTATTCTTCCAGCTGGGGGACTTAAAGGCGGCCATTTATTAACTCCAGGTCTACATATGGCCCCTGAAACAACTGGGTTTCAATCAAATCTTTTAAAAATCCAAACAACCAGTTTTTATGCTGTTGAACAGATTGATTTAAGGCATCAGTTGCTTCTGTTCTAACTGGGTAACTGAACAACTTCTCTTTCCTTCTTTCTTTCTCTTTCTCTCTGTGAGAGTTTCCCTTTGGAATAGCAGAAAGAGGATAGCATTCTAGTACCAACTCTTCCCCCTCTATCAGATACTTGACAAGTTTTTTAACCTCTCAGACCTCCATGTTCTCATCTGTAAATAGAGAAAAAAAAACACTTCACAGATTTGTTTGGAACATTAAATAAGAGATCTGTGACCTTTGACACACATTTGGTATACAATAAATGTGAATTTCTTCCCTGTTTAAAAAAATGTAATAATAATAAAAAAGTTTAAAATATTATTGAGAATTACCAAAATGTGACAGAGAGATATGAAATGAGCAAATGCTGTTGGAATAATGGTGCTGATAGACTTGTTCAATGCAAAGTAGCCCATACCTTCAATTTGTAAAACACATGGTATTTGAGAAGTGCGATAAAATGTATGCCTATGATAGGGATGTTATAGGGATGTAGTGTATACCTTGATGACTATAGCTAATGCTGCTATAGGATATATAGAAAATTTGTTAAGATGGTAAATCCTGAGACTCCCCTCTAGCAAGAAGGAATTTTTTTCTTTTTTTTCTTATTTTTATGGTATTTGTATGAGAACCTATCTGTTGTATTAGTTGAAACTATTATGGTAATCATTTCACAATATATAAAAACCAAACTATATGCTATATGCCTTAAACTTAAACAGTGATATATGTTAATTATTTCTCAATAAAACTGGAAAAATGTGAAAAGATAATCCACAGAATAGGAGAAAATATTTGCAAATCATGTCTGATAAGAATCTAGTATCCAGAAGACATAAGAACTCTTAGAGTTCAATAGAAAAAAGACCAATAACCGAATTGAAAAATAGACAAGTTTTAAACAGAAATTTCCCCAAAGAAGATACACAAATGGCCAAGAAGCATATGAAAAGATGCTATGAGAGAAATGTAAATAAAAATCACAGTGAGATAACACTTCACACCCACAAGGGGGGCTATAATAAGAGAGACAGACAATAGCAAGTGTTGACAAGATATGGAGAAGATGGAACACTTATATGTTGCTGGTGGGAATATAAAATGGTGCACCCACTTTGAAAAGTCTGGCAATTCTTCAAATGTTAAAATAGAGTTAGCCTATGTCCCAGCAATTCCACTCCTAGTTATAAACTCAAGGGAATTGAGAACATATGTTCACAACATTTTCCAGAATAGGTCACATGTTAGGCCCCAATATTATTGATACAGTCCAGAAGACTGAAATCATGTCATACATCTTTTCCATCCACAGTGGTATGAAAATAGAAATATCTCAAGAGAAAAGTCTTCGAAGAATGCAAAAACGTGGAGGCTAAATAACATGCTACTAAACAATAAATGGTTTCAACCAAAAAGTCAAAAAGAGAAATAAAAAATACATGGAGACAAATGACAATGAAAACACGGTGGTTCAAAATCTTTGGAATGCAGCAAAAGCTATTCAAAGAGGGAAGATTATACAGGCCCACAGGCCCACCTCAAGAAGCAAGAAAAATCTCAAGCTAACCTTACATGTAAAGGAGCCAGAAAAAGAAGAACAAACAAAGCCCAAAGCCAGGAGAAATAAGGACATAATAAAAATTCAAACAGAAATAAATGAAGTAGGGACTTAAAAAAACAACAGAGCAAAGAAACCAACTTGTTCTTTGAAAAGATCAAAAAAATTGATAAGCCTTTTAGCTAAACTCACCAAAAAAAGAAGAGAGAATTCAAATAAATAAAATCAGGAATGATGGGAGAAATTCTAAACAATACCACAGAAATATAACAAATTGGGCAACCTAGAAGAAATGAATAAATTTCTAGGAACATATATCTTTGTAAAACTGAAGCAGGAAAAATAGAAAACTTGAACAGATCAATTACCAGCAATGAAATTGAATCAGTAATTAAAAAAAAAAATTCCAACAAACAAAAGTCCAGGACCAGATGGCTTCACAGGTGAAATCTACCAAACATTTTAAGGAAGGTTAATACCTTTCTTTCTCAAAGTATCCAAAAAATAGAAAAAGAAGGCAACCCTCCAAACTGATTCTCCAAGGCCAACATTACTCTGATACCAAAACCAAATAAAGACACCACTAAAAAAGAAAACCAAAGGCCAATATCTTTGATGAACATAGATGCAGAAATCCTCAGCCAAATATTAGCAAACTAGATCCAACAATCCATTAAGAAAATCCATTAAGAAAATCAATCACCGTGTTCAGGTGGGATTCATTCCAGTGAGGCAGCAGTGGTTCAGTATTCATAAATTGGTTAATGTGATGTATCACATTAACAAGAAAGGATAAATAACATATGCTTATCTCCTTAGATTAAGGAAAAGCATTTGACATAGTACAATGTCCATTTATAATAAAATTCTCAACAAAGTAGATGTAGAGGGGTCATATGTCAACAAAAGAAAGGCTGTATATGAAAAACTCATAGCCTACTCAATGATGAAAAATTGACAGCTTTTCTTCTAAGATCAGGAACAAGAAAAAGATGTCTACTCTCACCACTTTTATTCAACCTAGTACTGGAAGTCCTAGTCACACATATTAGACAAGGGAAAAAAACATCCAAAATTGGTGAGGAAGAAGTAAAGCTTTCACCATTTGTAGATGACATGATACCATATAGAGAAAATCCTAAAGAGTCCATCAAAAAACTGCTAGAACTGATAAATGAATTCAGTGAATTTACAGTATGTAAAATTAACATACAGATCTATTGCATTTCTATACACTAATAGTGAAGTAGAAGAATAAGAAAACAATTGCATTATGATTGTAACAAAAAGAATAAACTTAATTAAGGAGATGGGAGAGCTATAATCTGAAAACTATAAAACATTGACAAAAGAAATCGAAGACAATGCAAACAAAAAGGTAGTCTGTGCTCATGGGTTAGAAGAACCAGTATTATTAAAATGTCCATACTATCCAAAGTAATCTAGACACTTAAAGAAGTCTCTATCAAAATACCAACATTTTTCACAGAACAAATAATTCTAAAATTTGTTTGGAGCCAAAAAAGATCCCAAATATACAAAGCAGTCTTGGAAAAGAACAACCACCCTGGAGGTATCACAATCCCAGATTTCAAGACCTATTACAAAGCTATACTAATCAAAACAATGTGATACTCCCCCAAAACAAACACAGTGATCAATGGAACAGAATAGAAAGTCCAGAAATAAACCCATGCTTTTATGGTCAGTTAATTTACAACAAAGGAAGCAAGAATATATAGTGAGAAGAAGATAATCTCTTCAACAAATGGTGTTGGGAATACTGGGCAGCTATGTGCAAAACAATGAAACTGGATCACTGTCTTATACCATACACACAAATAAACCTAAAGTGAATTAAGGACCAAATGTGAGACCTGAAGCCATGAAACTCCTGGAAGGAAACATAGGCAGTAATTTCTTTGACATCGACTAGAAACATTTTTCTAGATATGTCTTTTCTGGCAAGGGAAACAAAAGCAAAATTAAATTATTGGACTATGCTAAAATAAAAAAGTTTTTGCACAGTGGAGGAAACCATCAACAAAAGGGGAACCAACCTACTGAGTGAGAAAAGATATTTTGAAATGATACATCTGATTAAGGGGTTAATATAAAAAATATATAAAGAATTTATACAACTCAACACATAAAAAAAAAATCCAATTTAAAAATGGACAGAGGACCTGAAGATATTTTTCCAAAGAAGATATACAAAGGGCCCACAGACACAGGAAAGATGCCTAACACCAGTAATCATCAGGGAAATGCAAAGTAAAATCACAGTGAAATATTACTTTGCACTTGACAGAATGGTTAGAATAAAAAAGGCAGGAAATAACAAGAGGATGTTAAAACAAAAAACAAACAAAAAAGGAATCCTTGTGCACTGTTGGTGGAGATGCAAATTGTACAACCATTGTGGAAAACAGTATGGAGGTTCCTCAAAAAATTAAAAACAGTACTGCTGTATAATCCAATAATTCCACTGCTGTGTATTTATCCAAGAAAACTAATTCAAAAATATACATGCCCCCTTTGTTTATTACAGCATTATTTTCAATAGTCAAGATATGGAAGAGACCCAAATGTCCATCAATGGATGAAAGGCTAAAGAAGACATGGTGTATATAACAATGGAATATTAGCCATAAAAAATAATGAAATCTTGCCATTTGCAACAATATGAATTGGCTTAGATTGTTTAGTGCTGAGTGAAGTCAGTCAGTAAGAGAAAGACATATGTCATATAATTTTACTCATATATGAAACTTAAATAAAACAAAGGAAAAAAGAGGCAGACAAAAGCTGACTGGTGATTGCTAGAAAGGAGATTGGGGTGGGCGTAGGTGAAACACCTAAAGGGAATTAAGAATACAGTTATCTTGGTGAACAACTATATAAAATAGTTGAATCCTATTGAAACTTGAAACTCCTGTAATACCATATATTATACTTTGAATTTTAAGAAGTCCTTAAAAAGGCATAGGTTCACACAAAAACTAGTACATAAATGTGCATAGCATCATAATAGCCAAAAAACAAAAAAGTGGAAACAAATTTTCATTAAACTGATTAATAAATAAGCAAATGCAGTCTATCCCTACAGTGGAATATTATGCAGCCATAATAAGTTATGTGGCATGGATACATGTGACAGCACAGATTAACTTTGAAAGCATTATGTTATTTGAAACAAACCAAACCTAAAAGGCCATACATAGTGTGTAGGTTGCTGTTTACATGAAGGGTCCAGAACAGACAAATCCATAGAGTAAACTCATGGTAGGGAGAGGGTAAGGGAAATGGGGAGTGACTTCTTTTTTTTTTTTTTTTTTAAGATCACAAGTAGGCAGAGAAATAGAGAGAGAGGAGGAAGCAGGCTCCCTGCTGAGCAGACAGCCCGATGCAGGGCTTGATCCCAGGACCCTGGGATCATGACCTGAGCTGAAGGCAGAGGCTTTAACCCACTGAGCTACCCAGGCGCCCCTGGGGAGTGACTTCTAATGAGCATAGGGTTTCTTTCTGGGGTGAGGAAGATGTGTTGGAATTAAATAGTAATGTTGGTTGCACAACCATGTAAATAAACTAAAAACCACTTAACTGTGTACTTTTAAAAAAATATTTATTTATATGACTGACAGAGATCACAAGTGGGCAGAGAGGCAGGCAGAGGGAGAGGGGGAAGCAGAGAGCCCGATGCAGAGCTCGATCCCAGGACCCTGAGATCATGACCTGAACCAAAGGCAGAGGCTTAACCCACTGAGCCACCCAGGTGCCCCTCAACTATATTCTTTAAAAGTGTAGTTGCATAGTATATGAATTATATCTCAAAAAACAAGTTTTTAAAGAATACATGAAATAAATAGGCTGACAATTTACCCCCCCCCCCAAACCCTGGCATTGGTGATGCAGGATCAAAAAAGTGGCACTATTTTAATTTCCCTATGGAAGCAGATTCAGATTTCTCTGTTGGCTTCATCCCAGTATCCACACACTGCTCTGTGGTTCTCATTATCACTACCATGTGCCCCTCATGTTCTCAATCTAAAGTTTCCAAACTCTGCCAATCAGTCCCCTTCTCATTTTTTAATCTTGATATTCCACTTTATCCCAAGCATCTTGAATTGGTTTATCTTGCCACGTCATGCTATTTTTAAAGAAATAGTTGCCAGAGGTATAATTTGTTGCTTATGTCACGGATCCTTGACTATTTAGAGTTTATTTTAAATACTGTTGGAGATGAAGACACACTACAGTGTGGTTTTTGCAGTTCTCTTGGAGTGCGTGCTCTGCCAGTGGTTTCTTCTCAGCCTCCGTACAGGTCTGTTCCAGACTGACTGTTGCTCCTTATTTCTCAGCAGCCAGTTGCAGACCCTGGAGTTTAAACTTTCTACCTGCAGCTGCCTCATTCACAGCCCACCTGTAAAGCAAGTATTTTTCTCAGTTTCGTTTTTTCAGAATTAGGCAGAAGAGAAAGTAAGAGGAATGTGGAATGGTGTCCTTGAGATGTTAGCTCCTCATTTAGAGTTTATTTTAAATACTGTTGGAGATGAAGACACACTACAGTGTGGTTTTTGCAGTTCTCTTGGAGTGCGTGCTCTGCCAGTGGTTTCTTCTCAGCCTCCGTACAGGTCTGTTCCAGACTGACTGTTGCTCCTTATTTCTCAGCAGCCAGTTGCAGACCCTGGAGTTTAAACTTTCTACCTGCAGCTGCCTCATTCACAGCCCACCTGTAAAGCAAGTATTTTTCTCAGTTTCGTTTTTTCAGAATTAGGCAGAAGAGAAAGTAAGAGGAATGTGGAATGGTGTCCTTGAGATGTTAGCTCCTC
>NC_081563.1:74968144-74971875 GCF_022355385.1 Mustela nigripes | reverse complement strand
TCCTACCTCCTGTCCACTGCTGGTGCTTTTTGGTCTTTATGTCTGCCTTTGCTCAATTTCCTTTCCCTCCTCCTTTCCCCCACTGAGGATTGTAGGAATTAGGGACACTCAGGGTTGAAATCATTTTTCCACTGGTTGACAAACAAGTTGGGTAAACCATGAGCTCTTTTCCACAGAGATTTTGCTTTGATTTTTACCTGCATTAAAGAGAGAAGTAAAAATCACTTAATGGTATTCCAGGGCCTAGAATTCATCCAAATTCTTTCCCATTATATGCTAGTCCACTCAGGACTGACTCTACAACTGGCTATTTGACTTAGTGCCATATTAGAGATGTGACTTCAGTCATGTCACTACATCTTGTTCCTCGGCCCTCATGTGTATAACCCTTGGATCACTCAAGAGAACAGTTACCCAAACCTGCCTAGCAGGTCAGTTCTGTCGAATTTGGTGGGTTACCATTCTCTCCCTCTGCCTCCCCTTTTCCCCTTTCTAGCTCCTGTGCAGTGCCGGGTAAATATGCTCAGCACATGGTGCTTTCACAACTGTAGATGAACAGCCAATATCTGTCAGTCAGCAAGTACAGTGAGCAAAGTGTATGACTGCCGAGAGACAGGGTGCTCTCCTGAGCCATGCTGTAAACACGTCTTCTCGGTGCCCACCCCAGTGGGCTTCACTGTCTCACCTGCAGACAACCCTAGGCCCAACAGTTGCTGTCTGCTGACACGTGGCTGTCACTTGTCCTAACAGTTGCCACTTCTCTCTCTACCAGCTATCCTTAAATCATTCCTTTCTTCCTTCCTCCCCCACCTTCTTTCCCCCTCTCCCCCCCGCCTCCCCTTTCCTCCCTTTCCTTCCCTTCCCTTCTTTCTTCCCTCCCTGTCCCCCCCCCCCCGTCCTCTCTTCCTTCCCTCCCACGCCCCATCCCCCGTCCTTCCCTTGTTTCATTGGACACCACTTTTGGCTTCTTCTGAATCTTTCCTTTTCAACTACTTCACAGCATCCTTTGCCATGTCACTTCCCATGGGGTAGCCAAGTGTTGGCTTAGTGTCTCATGACACTCACAATGACAGGGAGGTTGGAAAATGTGTACCAAACTGTGGTCTGTCAGATAGAAGCCCTCCCAAATGTTTTATATAGAAAGGTTCTAGGACTATAGAACTTTAGGAAATAATATTTATGCCTCTACCTATGGTGAGTCCCACTGCTGATTCCTCAGACAAGTCCTGTGAAAAAGAACCTGTTGAAACTATTTTCAGCCTCCTCAAATTTTTTGCTAAGAAACCATCTTTCTGACTAAGAGCCACTGACATGTAGGAGAAGCAAGGTTCGTGGACCACAGTGTAAGAAACATTGAACTTGATGCTCTCTGAGGTTGGTTCCAGATCTAGAGCTCTAATTTATTCATTAGCTGATGGTCCTCTTGAGAGACTCATGGATATAACATGGCAGGAATGTGGTGCTGGACAAACAATCTTCAATGGAGGAGATGACTGTATTAATCAAGGTTCTTCAGAGAAACAGAATCAACAGGGTGTGTGTGTGTGTGTGTGTGTGTGTGTGTGTGTGTGTGAGTGTGTGAGTGTGAATGCAAAGAGAGAAAGAGGTTGAGACAGAGATGGATATATTTAAGGAACTGGCTCACATGAGTTTGGAAACTCCCAAGTCCAAACTCTGCAGGACACACCAACCTGCCTTCATAAGCTGGTGTTGTGTTTTAGGTCCCAAGGCAGTTTGCTGTCAGAATTCTCTCTTTTTCAGAGGACTTCAGTCTTTTTCCTATTAAAGGCCTTCAAGTGAATGGAGGAGGCTGTATCATGATATGGAGGGTAATCTGTTTTACCCAAAGTCTACTGATTTAAATGTCCTCTCACCTAAAAATACCTTCACAGAAATATCTAGAACAGTCTTTGACCAAATATCTGGGTACTGTGGCCCAGCCAAGTCCACACATTAGATTAACTATCGCCATGGGAAGGGCAGTTATGGTTATAAGTCCTTGGTGGCCATGAGCCGCTAGGGAACGACACCTTAAGGGGAGGAGTAGGCACAGATAAACAGTGCCCAATTTGTCTTTTTGCTATGGCCCTGGCTATAGCAGTGATGTTTCAAAAGCATTTGCCAGTAGGTCTTGCGCATTAAAACATGTTTTGAGATTGACAAGTAGGATGGAGACAACCAGACACATTAATTCTGTGGCACAGAGGTGATCTGCTGTGTGCTTCTCTTGCGAGTAACTGAGAGAAAATATTTAGCAGTCTCTCACGTGGTGTAGGATGAGCTGAGTTCTCATTTCAGTGGTAAAGGAAGGTATTATACTAGGCTCTGTGGGTGAGGATTTATGTAACACTTTTAATTAAGATAACTCTAGGGGAATGGAAAGAACTCTTTAGTAAGTGACTCTAATGAGTGAATAACTCTTTTCCCCTCAACACCTGGGGAAGACAAGGCTCAGCCACTAATTGGTGTAATTAGCGCTGCAAGTGGGCAGATTTCCCCCCTTTTCTCCTTTCTTCAGCTTTGGAGCACCTAGGCTCTTTGTTTTTGCATGCTTTGCTGCCCCTCCTTTATTAAGTTCAGGTTGCTGTGGGGTTTTCCTTGATTCCCCTTTTCAGAGAGTAATTGGGAGCTTCAATCATGCCCCCAGGATGACTATACTTGCCTGGTCCTGGGTGAAGCTAGGAGTCAAAAGTTAGTCTCTGGTTCTTTAAAATCCCTTGTTAGAATTGGCTTGATGTGTTTTTAGGAAGTCCTTTTGTGGTAAGCTTGAATTTATCATTGAGAAAAGGCTCTTGACTTTTTAAAAGAAGGCAACCCCAAAGCAGAGCAGAAACATATGCTAATTTGTGTGTTGCTATGGATATAATTGAATGAAAATTTTATTTCAGACTACACCTGCTAATCAGAAACAATGGAGGAGAATAAAGTAGGAAGAGGAGTCAAAGGCTTAGAATGTAATTAACAATAATTGAGGGAAAATAGTCACTCAAAGGGTTTTTCCAAGGAGGCTGATCCCACTGACAAAAATGGCTCTCTTCTCTTTGCTGTTTCCCTGTGATGCAGGAGAACCTCAGGGATCAGAAACTCTGGGGAGCCTCTGATTTGAGCTCCCTGTATAGGGAAAGAAGAGGCTTTGTGCATCACACAGAAACCAACTGCTGGTAACTGGGGACAGTGCACAAAGGGGTTTTTGATGCCAGGATGGCTTAAAGTTCAAAAGCCAAAACCAAGCTTCTTTCAGAAGTCCTAGCTCTAGTTGGTCTGAGTGTATTATTTAAAAGGTGTTCTATTAAAATCTGAGGATATGGTTCACATGTAGCCTAACTTGGCAAATCCTTTACATACAGTTGAGAAATGGTTGACTCTAAAGTGTTTTATTTCTTGAAATCCTATTCTGATTTTATATACCCTTATATATAATAATAGACAAGTATGGGTAGTGTTTTTGTTTCCCTGATATGGAGTGCTCTTTTTTTTTTTTTTTTTTTTGTTAAAAGTATAATTGAACTTGAATCTGTATGTGGTAGAGGCATAACTGATGGGATCACCAAATCATAATTTAGAAAGCTCTTTCCCTATTGCTGTAGTTGCAAAGCTTGGTTGCACATTATAATCACCCAGGAAGCTTTGAAAAATTTCAATATCCACACCATTAAAAAAAAATGGGTAGGGCCCAGGCATCGGTATTTTATTTTTTTTTTTTTTTTTTTTTTTTTTTTTTTTTTTTTTTT
>NC_081563.1:74888746-74968044 GCF_022355385.1 Mustela nigripes | reverse complement strand
ATTTTTTTTTTTTAATTTTTTATTTTTTATAAACATATATTTTTATCCCCAGGGGTACAGGTCTGTGAATCACCAGGTTTACACACTTCACAGCACTCACCAAATCACATACCCTCCCCAATGTCCATAATACCACCCCCTTCTCCCAAACCCCCTCCCCCCGGCAACCCTCAGTTTGTTTTGTGAGATTAAGAGTCACTTATGGTTTGTCTCCCTCCCAATCCCATCTTGTTTCATTTATTCTTCTACCCAGTTAAGCCTCCATGTTGCATCACCACTTCCTCATATCAGGGAGATCATATGATAGTTGTCTTTCTCTGCTTGACTTATTTCGCTAAGCATGATACGCTCTAGTTCCATCCATGTTGTTGCAAATGGCAAGATTTCATTTCTTTTGATGGCTGCATAGTATTCCATTGTGTATATATACCACATCTTCTTGATCCATTCATCTGTTGATGGACATCTAGGTTCTTTCCATAGTTTGGCTATTGTGGACATTGCTGCTATAAACATTCGGGTGCATGTGTCCCTTTGGATCACTACATTTGTATCTTTAGGGTAAATACCCAATAGTGCAATTGCTGGGTCATAGGGCAGTTCTATTTTCAACATTTTGAGGAACCTCCATGCTGTTTTCCAGAGTGGCTGCACCAGCTTGCATTCCCACCAACAGTGTAGGAGGGTTCCCCTTTCTCCGCATCCTCGCCAGCATCTGTCATTTCCTGACTTGTTGATTTTAGCCATTCTGACTGGTGTGAGGTGATATCTCATTGTGGTTTTGATTTGTATTTCCCTGATGCCGAGTGATATGGAGCACTTTTTCATGTGTCTGTTGGCCATCTGGATGTCTTCTTTGCAGAAATGTCTGTTCATGTCTTCTGCCCATTTCTTGATTGGATTATTTGTTCTTTGGGTGTTGAGTTTGCTAAGTTCTTTATAGATTCTGGACACTAGTCCTTTATCTGATATGTCGTTTGCAAATATCTTCTCCCATTCTGTCAGTTGTCTTTTGATTTTGTTAACTGTTTCCTTTGCTGTGCAAAAGCTTTTGATCTTGATGAAATCCCAATAGTTCATTTTTGCCCTTGCTTCCCTTGCCTTTTGCGTTGTTCCTAGGAAGATGTTGCTGCGGCAGAGGTCGAAGAGGTTGCTGCCCGTGTTCTCCTCAAGGATTTTGATGGATTCCTTTCGTACATTGAGGTCCTTCATCCATTTTGAGTCTATTTTTGTGTGTGGTGTAAGGAAATGGTCCAATTTCATTTTTCTGCATGTGGCTGTCCAATTTTCCCAGCACCATTTATTGAAAAGGCTGTCTTTTTTCCATTGGACATTCTTTCCTGCTTTGTCGAAGATTAGTTGACCATAGATTTGAGGGTCTATTTCTGGGCTCTCTATTCTGTTCCATTGATCTATGTGTCTGTTTTTGTGCCAGTACCATGCTGTCTTGATGATGACAGCTTTGTAATAGAGCTTGAAGTCCGGAATTGTGATGCCACCAACGTTGGCTTTCTTTTTCAATATCCCTTTGGCTATTCGAGGTCTTTTCTGGTTCCATATGAATTTTAAAAATTCGGAGAATTCCAGCATGCAGGGTTGAGAACAACTTATCTAAGTGGAAATGAACTTTGTAGGTCTGGTGGACCTAGTATGTAGTGGTACGTTGTTTTAAAAAAAAAAACCATCTCTTTGCCCAGCACCCTCTGCTCGTCGTCCTGGAGCTCTGCTGGTCTCAGTGGGACTAAAAGCTCAGGGTCTTTTCTGCCTTCCTTCCAGTGGCATTCAGATAAATGTTCGCCAGTCTACTCACTGCAGTAAAAAAGCTCTGATTTCCAGATTCTGTAAATACTCCAGCATGGTCAATTTTACCCTACCAGTGTGCTACCATGGAGCATAGGGTTGGGAGGAATGGTGTGTAGTGCGGTGCAAGCCCACTCTAGACACCAGTGCCTCCTTCTCAACTTTAGATTTGCTCACCCCTTCTTCTGTGCCCACCCCCAGATACTCCTTTAGGTGGCACTAGTGGTTTGAGGCAATGAATACTTTTCTGTTACATGGTGTTCTGCTCAGCTAACAGAGCACCCCCCCCCCTACTTAAAGAGTATAGATGACCTTTGGAAAACACCAAGGGAAGGCGTAGAAGGCTGGGACTATTTGGACAATTATCATTCTGGTTGTACTTTAACCTGTGAGCCTGTCTACGGTAAGTTATAGATAAAGCTCTAGGTGCTCGAGCTGACTATAGGAGGTTACTGAGCCTGCTGAGTTGAGGGCCAGGCTCTAAATCAGAATAAATTCACAAAAGCTGACAGCAGAGCTCCTGGAAGGCAGCCTGCCAGCCTTCTCTGTGATGGACTTCTACCTCAACACAAGTTACATGCCCCTAATTCTCATCCCCACTCACCACAAAGCACTTTCACATGACTTTTCTCATTGAATCCTTTCAACACACTTAGGAAGGCCAAGCAGACACTATCTTCAATCTGCAGGTGGAGAATTCTGCTGAAACTCAGAGAGGTTAAGTGCTGTGACTCACCTAGGTTTGAGCAACTTAGCCAAGTCATAAGTGGTGGAGTCATGACTTGAACCCAAAACTTCTGACCCCAAGTTTAATGCTCTCCTGACACATGGCCTTGGTCTGTTAGCCATCTCCTCAGACACATGGGGTAAGGCAACTTAGGTAGAGAAGGAAGTAGGATGAAAAGCAGCAGATTCCTGCGTTCTGGTCTTGTGAACTAATTCTTTGCCAGTCCTGATTTGGAAAGCATGCTTCTGGAAATGAATGTGATCTGACAAAGAACATGTTCCAGTTCAGTAAATACTAAGTTGAGGGTGCAGTACAAATGACTTCTAGAATATGAACTGCACTGATGAACTGTAATTCCAAAACTATCAGGAACAACCTCTGTTGAGAACGAGTCAAACTTAGAGGACACCTGGGACTCCAAGAAGTGGCTTCAGAAATATGGCTTGAAAGCCCAGAAGCTGACCTTTTATGATGTCCTTGCTGACTGCTGCTTCCGCCATGCTGATGGAGTCATTGATGTGAAAGCCAAACCAGAGGATGAGTCCGTGCAGACCAGTGCGGTGAGTGAAGTGAACTGCTGGGCCAGGCTGTGGCTTCTCTTGATGTTCTGGCTAGGGAAGGCCTCCCTCAGATCAGAACCCGGGGCAAGACCAAGGTGAGAGCATGGAAGGAAACCAGCTTGGTTTCCCTGAAGGAAGATACCCTTGTGTTTCCCATCTTGCACATCTCTGAATGGTACGTGGGGGGTGTGGAGAATATAAGTGGATTATAAAGTAATCATACATAAACCAGGAGCTGGGTTCTTAGGAGTTCAGGCATTATGAGTCTCAGAATTATTCAGCCTTTACAAAGGAGAAGCCCTCTTTTCCCCCATATTGAATGGAAGAGAGAAACTGGTGGTGAAGACGCCTGAAGCAGGCATCTCTATGGTCCTCTTGGATTGTTACTTTCTTAAAGATGCATTAGTCTCTTGACTATGGGCAGCATATTGTGGATTCCCAGTAAATATAAGAGATTATAGCATTGGAAAGGTGTATATTTAAAACTTTTGAAAGGTATAGTTCCATTGTGTCAATAGGTCTGAAAGGAATAATAGCTTCTCAAAGTGCCGAACTCTGGCTCACAACTGAAGGATAATGAACGAGTGGCTCCTAAAACTTTAGCACACATGAGTCAATGGGTTTGAGGTGGGGCCCAGATGCTGCCGAGGCTGCTGGTCCAGAGGCCATACTTGGAGAAACACTGATGCGTAGACAGACTCAGAAAACTATCAAATGTTTAGGATTATGGAAAGATGAGAAGGTACCATACTATGAAACAAAATCAGAATAAAGTGATATTCTGTTTCTAAAACTGAAGGAACGTTCTTTTAGAGGGTAATAAAGGCCCAGGTCCACATTATGAAGGGAAAACCCAAGTGTGAGCAACAGAGAACAGGCTGCTGGAGAGGAAATCAAGGTCCTCAGATACACAGTCACTTATGTGTTATCTGAAGCTCCAATTCAGTGTCACCACTGAGATGTTTGTCGGTCCTACAGAGGTGAAACCCCAGTTTCTTTGCCACCCCTTAGACTGGCTGGCTGATGGGTTCAATAAGTCTTCCTGAGGAAACGCCTTTCCTTGGGGGCTCCATCAGCCGCACCTGCAGTGTTTTAATGCTCTTGTTGCCATGTGTTTACAATGAACTACAAGGAGGACAGTGTAAAAACTGGATGAGAAAAATGCAGAACTGGGGCACTTGGGAGGCCCAGTTGGTTAAGTGTCCGACTCTTGATTTCGACTCACGCGTCATGATTTCCATGTCGTGAGACTGAGCCCAGCAATGGACTCCACTCTGAGTATGGAGCCTGCTTAAGATTCTCTCTCTCCCTCTGCCACTTGCATTCTCTGACTCTCTCAAAAAAATAAATGTATAAAAAGGAAATGAAAAGAAAAAGAAAAACGCAAAATTGACGGAAGAGTTGTTTCCTGGCTTGTAGACCAGGATGCAGAGTAATTGCCATGTTGCAGGGAAATCTCATTTGTGGATTTCCTCCCCCAGCACAGTTTTCTGATTTTGTAGTCATTATTCAGTAATGTTATTAGTTCAGGAAATTGTATGTAAGTAGATTTTCACTTTTAAAATACAATACATTAGGCCCTGAATATTTACAAATACCAGTGCCTGTCAGTTGAAACCTAGCTTACTGCAAGCTGGTGATGTTGTGTCATGTTCAAGCCTGTTCAAGCCTGTATCTAAGACTGGTTTCTCCTTATTCTTTCTTGGCAATTTTGAATGAAATCTTACAGGGATGGTTTTCAGAGTCTGGCTTATAAATGAGGAATTTTACCTCAAATTTCTTTTGCTAAAAAATAATAGAGAAGTAGAAGTTGAGAAGTGTACAGAACAGCTGTCTTCATTCACAGACATTGATGAATAAGGGAAAGTTTTATTTTCAGTATTTGGGGCTACATATCTGAACCTAGATTTACACCTAAATTTGTGATGTGTGTGAGGTAGGGAATAACAAATGTGTCAAATAAGTTGATTATTGAGGGTTCCCTCAGCCCCTTCAAACTTGAAACTATAAACACTGGTTTGTAGGGATGGATCCAAGTACCTTGTTTACACTGAGAAATAAGTGACTAAGAAGGCCTTGCTCTGTGTTGTTTCTAAGATAGATGAACATGTATGAGGAGGAGACAAAAATGCATTTCCCATTAGAGGATTCAGGCAAAGTTGGGGGCACCCCTAAGTCACATTTCATTCATAAGTACTGATGCTGCTGGTGCACAAAGCCGGCCTTGATGTTCACAAACCCACCTAGTCTCACCATTTATTCCTCTAACAGATATTTACTGAGCTTTTAGTAGGTGTCAGGCCGTGTGGTCTGGATTTGGCGTGAGAAGACCCCATGGAAATGCTACTTCTCCAGTTACTGATTATGAGATGCTGAGCAAATAATTTCACTGTTTTGAGTCTTACTTTCCACATCCGTAAAATGAGTGGTTTAAAATCCAAATTTAAAAATGCATGTCTGGGCACAGGGCCTGGTTAGGAGATGTCCGGTAGATGCTACCTTCCTTCTTTTTATAGATTGCAAACATTGTGAATCAGAAATAAGCATTTATGGAATGCTTGGGTGCTTGATACATAAGGTGAATATTTGTGCTGCCTTAGCACACACAAGAAGACAAAGTTAAGGTGCCTCTGAGAGGTTAGGCCATGGGATGGCAGGGTTTGACCTCCTATCTGCTGGGCCCTCACACTGCACTTTTCCCATTCTGACACTCTGCTGTCTGCCACCTGCATTCACATACCATATGGTCTGGTGTGTTTCCATCTGGGAGCGCATAAGGCACAGTTGGAAAAGGCCGTGTGACAGGATGGAGAATAGGGAGAACTCTCGTGTGACAAGAACATGGTAAGAATAAGAGAGAGGACGTCTTTCTCTTTCCACCTTTGTGTTGTGCCTGAGTTGTGGTTTCCCTGATGCCTGTCTTGGGAATCATCAACCATCAGACTGATCTCATCTCAGTCACCACCAGACATCTCAATTCTGATCCCCATGTGGCTCTGGCATCCCTTCTCTGAGCCTCCTCCATTCCTCCCCTCTCCTAAATTCTCTCCACTCTACCCTCTGGCACTAAAAGTCATCAGTACACCCACAATAGCAAGTGCCCTGCAGTGTTCCCTTCGCCTGTTTGTCTGGGTTCTCTCTTGAGGACCTTAGAGGACCTCAGAGGGAGGTTTCTGTCCATTTGCCTTGGACCTGTGGGCAGCAGAGGTAGGTGGCTCATTCCTCATTGCTGTTTTTTGATCATACTCCCTCCCTCTTCCCATGTCATCAGAATGACACCCACGACACCCGCTGTGACTCACCTTTTCTGAGCCCCAGGTCATCCCCACCAGTAATTGAAGATTATAGCTTCTGGCTTATGTCACTGGCTCTAGCCATTTTTAATGTCAATCGCATGAGAATGACCCTTCCCAGACACTGACATTTCATTTCTCTGACCTCCTGTTCTCCAGTAACTTCCTCCTATACCCACTCTCTACCTCCCCTGCCATAGGCATCCCCTTGACCTTGTCATTACAAATCACGCTGCCTCCATTATAACCCATATAATTCCAGAGGTCCCACTTTCTGACCTCTTTTTTTAAGGTCATTTCCTCTACTACCCTAATTCCAATCTTTCAGCTCCATCGGGATTATACATTTTGTTGTTTCTGCTCCCTGTTCTCTGTTCTCTTTATCCTTTTGTCCCTCTCATACATTCTCAACTACTTTTCCTCTCTTACATTATTGCGCTCATCTGTGAAACCCCAACCCTGGTTAAATTCAACTCAGCCTTTTCTGCCTTATAGACTGCATCAGAAGAAATCAGAGAAAAGCATAGCCACAGTGCCTGGCTTCCCTTTAAATTCCTGACCTCTGACTTTACATGGATCTCTTGTGCTGCCCCCAGTCCTCCTGTGCTTTTCCGATCCACTTAGATGCTTATTCTAACGTCTGCACTTTTCTCCTCAGACTTCAAATATCTTTTCTTCTTTGCTCACTCTCAGAAAGTGACCCTGGATTCTCATTTTACTGAACTTGCAGTGAACATCCATGATCATCCACCTCATATGTACAAATCCTCCAGCATTTGCACCTATATGTTCTACCCTCATTTCTTTTAGGATGGTGGAATTGTCCTCAGTTTTGTCTAAGGTCTAAACCCCTCAATGTGTGCACTGATCCTTATTCCCCATTCACTCATTCTCCTCCTTTCTATATCACTGATATTATTCTCATTTCTGGATCTTTGCAAACATGGTTTTCTTCCTCACATCTTAAAAATACAGGTTTTGGGGGCACCTAGGTGGCTTAGTCGGTTAAGCATCCAATTCTTAATTTCAGCTGAGGTCGTGATCTCAGGGTTGTGAGATGGAGCCCTGGGTATGGAGCCTGCTTGTGATTCTCACTCCCTCTCTCCCTCTTCCCCTCCCCCGCTCCCTAGTTGCACTCTCTCTCAGCAAAGAACCCCCCAAAAGTTTCTTGACCCACATGTTTATCTCTGGTTCTGCTTCATTTGTCTCATTCCTCTGCACCTCTTTAGAATTCAGCGCCTCAGGAATTTTATGTGTTTCCTGTCTCGTCTTGCAGTTTCCCATGCCTTTATGAGTGCACTCCAACTGAGCAAGGCTCCCTCTCCATCAGAACCCACTCTTTCCAGGGATACATGAACTGCTAAATCCAGGGGTCAGTTCCCAGTCTCACTCTTACTTGACCTACTATCAATATTTGATATAGTTGGTTACTTCTTTGAACTTCTTTTGCTCTTGCAAAGAGCAGCACACTGTCCTGTTTTCCTCCTACTGACTTTTCTGTGTTGGTGTTCTTTGCTTCTTTCCCATGTCCTCAGCCTCTAAATGCTGAGGGGCCTCAAGGTACAGTCCTCAGACCTCTTCTCTCTCCGTAACCATTCTCTACATGATCTCATCTAGTCTGTGGCTTTTAATACTGTGTGCATGCTGGTGACTTCCACATTTGAATCTCTAGCCCTGAGTCCTTCCTTCGTCTCCAGCTGACTTCTTGCCATGTCACTGGGATGTCTGATAGGCCCCTTGAACCTAGCACATCAGGTACAGGTCCAGATCTTCCCCTTCAAGGCTACTCTTTCATAATCTTCCTCCTGTCAATTCATTGCAACTCTATTTTTATAGTTCTCCAGGCTGAAAACTATAGAGTCATTCCTTAAGTCCTCTCTTTTCTCTCATACCCACATCTGATCTCTCATTAAATGCTGTTAGTCTATCTTCATAACATGTCTATAATCCAGAATCTGACCACTTCTCACCACTTTCAAAACTGCCCCTGGCCCATGCCACCTAACTGATCCCTGACCCCCTGCTTTTGCCCTTGACTCTTCACAGTCTCTTCTCAACAGAGTAACCACAGTATTCTTTCCTTATTTATTTATTTTTTAAGTCCACTCCATGCCTAGCATAGAGCCCAATGCAGAGCTTGAACTCAAACTCTGAGATCAAGACTTGAGCTTGATCAATCAAGAGTCAGACACTTACGACTGAGCCACCAAAGTGCCCTACCACAGTATCCTTTAAAATGATATTTTTATAAATTAAATTTAAAAATTATAAATAAACAAAACTATAAATTGTGTCACTTGTTTAAGAGGGTAGGTCTTAAAATATATAGATCATCACAAGAAAAAAATTTGTGACTCTGTGGTGGTGTTACCTAAATTAATTGTGGTAATCATTTTGTACTATAGGCATATATCAAATCATATTGTATGTGTAATATAATGTTATATGTCAGTCATATCTTAATTTTAAAAAATGTGTCACTTCTCATGTTAAAGCCTTTGGGTAGTTCCTTTTTCACTCAGAGGAGAAGCCAGTCACTTCCCCTAGCAACTGGACTTTATGTAGTCTGCTTCTGGCCCTCCTCCTCATACTACTCTAGCTTCATCTAACTCCTTACCTTAGCTCACTGTGTTTCAACTGCATCAGCCTTCCTAAACTGTTACAGACATGCCAGACAGACTCTTACTCTTACCTCAGGGCTTTTGTACTTGTTGTGTCCTTAGACTTCCTCCCAGACTCCATATAGTCGCACTCCTTGTTCCTGATGGTCTCTGTTCATATTTATTCTTCTTTTTAGGGCTTTATTTTTTCAGGTTTTAACTTCTTTATCCTCCCATCCCCTGTTCTCTGCTGTCTTCCATAGCATTTGTCATCATCTGACCTGCTGTATAATTGTTTATTATCTGGCTCTTCCCCTGTAATGTGAGTTCCACAAAGGCAGGAATTTTGGTTTTTGTTTATGGATTATATTGCTGCTGCCTACAAGACTGTATTGTTGGTGGCTTGGAGTCATGCTTGATAAACTCATAAATCAGTTGTGTAAGCTCTCTGTGTGGGAAGCCATCATCCTCAGACCAGTTTTGTATGTACCAGTAGAGGGTGCTAGGTGTGGAATGGGGGTTCTTGGCTACTTTTCTTCATTTGGGCCTGGGAGTAATGATGGAAAGATGCTTTCTGTAAATCTCAAGTCCCACCTCCTCTAGATAGTCCTCCTGACCCTCTAGTCCATGAGGATGCTTTCATCTTTCCAAGATTGCCCAGGTATTATTGTCTCAACCCAGCATCTAGTACTCTGCCTTTCTAACTGTGTGTGTGTGTGTGTGTGTGTGTGAGAGAGAGAGAGAGAGAGAGCGAGCACGTGAGTGAGCATGTGGTTTTCTGCTGGAAACATCTTCTCTGAGCCTCAGATGGGATTGCACTGTCTTTCTGACCATGATGCTTGATATCTGACACAGGTCTCCACATAGAGCAGCCCTAGTGCACGTTTTGTTGAATCAACAGTTTAATGATTTTACCATGGGAGTGAGTGCTAAGAACTAAATAAATAAGACAGAAATATTGGGTACCATCTGGAGATGACTCTGAATGGTCTGAGTGGCTTCTGTCCTTTGTCTTTTCCTTAGGAGACCAACAAGAAGACAGTCCATGCGAAATACTGCCGTAGATTTGTCCATGCTCCCTGGAAGGATGGGAGCTTGGTCCATGTCTGCATTACCAAGGAGAAGTGTACATGGTACAGTGAGAGAATCCACACGATCCTTGCCCAGATTCAGAGAAGGTTGGTATATTTGCAGAAGGGTACAAGTGGTTTAGTCTCTCTTGAAATTCAAATGTGCTTGATCTCTTTGTAAAAGCTTAACCATGAGAAAGAGCCAGTTAACACTGCTCAGTCAGGGTTGCCATCTGATTGATGGCTTGCTGGTGGCCTTGTTGTTAGCAATAGAGAGGGATGTTTCGATCCTATTCCAAGCTGCCTTGGTGCTAGTAAAGACTCTTAAAAACAGCAAACAAAGATGGTTATGTTGGTTGCACATCACTATAGGAGGCTAAGGAATGCTTCTGCTGATGTCTTGCATTTTTTTGTGGGCCATAGGTATACTGCAGATTGTATAACACCTGTCCTCTGTATTCTTGGTTATTGTACTTCAACACAACTTTTAACAATGTGAGATATGTGAATATAATGGAATAATGTATATGCAGCTAAAAATAACCTCACGGACTCCCTCGCAACACTGCTGGTTCTTAAAGTCTTCCAGTGCTAATGCCTCTGACCTACTAATGCTGTGACCTCAGCTTCAGCCCCATGCGGATGATCTAACTTAATGCTTTCACCTCCCTGCTGCCAGAGGACAGCTTAGACCACCAAGATCAAATCCATTTAGGTGCATGGCCTCTGAGGTCAGATAGACCTGGATTCTAATACCAGCTTTGCCACTTGCTCTGTGACCCTGGGCGAGTTACTTAATGTCTTTACGCATCAGTTTCTTCCTTTTTAAAGTGGGAATAATAGTGCCATTTATAAATTGCTCTGTGATTTAGATTAGATACCAAATCTAATGAGTATAGGCTAGTATCTAGCCTGCAGTAGTCACTTAAAAATGAGAGTTCCCTCCATCCTTTCATGTTTTCTGTTACAAAATCACCAGCAGCAGATCCCTGTCTGCTCTTCTATGAACTCTTTAGAGCCCGAGTTTCTCAAAATCCAGCTGGTGATGATATTTGATCCAGAACAAATAATCCCTGGGTCTGGAGTTTTCTCTGCTAATGATCTTGGGGCTGACTTCTGGGGAGAGTAGTTTGTATTTCAGGCCTGGGAAAAAGGATACTGTTTAAAAGACACTCCACTCAGTCCCTGCCAGGTCTCTTTGTCCCTCTCCACCCCCCAAGTTTCAAGGGTTGTTGGGAAATTCTCTCCCCTCTTCTGTTTTCTAGAAGTCTTTGTGGAGAGTTGGTACCAACTCATCAATGAGGCCACCTGGGCCTGGAGTTTTTCTTTGTGGGGAGGTTTTTAATTATGTATTCAATTTCTTCTCATTTTGTAGAACTGATTGTTAATAACTGCTGTCATCTTTATTTTCAGTTTGCTGGAGGTTATCCATTTTAGTGATCTTTTCAAGGAACCAGCTTCTGGTTTCAGTGGTTTTTTTCTCTGTATAGTTTTAACTTTCTGTGCCACTTTATTATTTCCTTCTTTCTCATTACTTTGGGTTTAAGTTTCTTAAGATGGATGCTCAGATACTGATTTGAGACCTTTCTAATATAAGCATTTAAATTTTCTTCTGATATTGCTTTAGCTGCCTCTCACAAATTATTCACTTAAAAATATTTTTGAATTTCCATTATAATTTCTTTTCTTTCTTTCTTTTCTTTTCTTTTTTTTTTGTACCTAGACTATCCCTTATAATTTCTTGTTTAAGCAAACGTTATTTAGAAATATGTTTACTTTTCAAGTACTTGTGGATTTTCCTGATAGCTTTTCATTTCTCTATGGACAGATAGATACTATATGATTTCAATTCTTATAGAGATCTGTTTTGTGACCCAGAATATGAAGAAACGCTACACGTTCTGCTTTTGTTGGGTGGAGTGTACTATAAATATCTCAGTTGAAGTTGGCTGATAGTTTGTTTCGGTCTTCTATATTATTACTGATTTCTTGTTGAATTGTTCTACAAATTGTTGAGAAAAGAGTGTTTAAAATCTCTAGCTGTGGTTGTGGATTTGTCCATTATTTTTTCAATTCTGTCATTTTTTTTCCTTCATGTAATTTTTAACTCTATTACTAGGTGCATGACATTTAGGGTTATCATGTCCTCTTGATGAAGCAGCTCCTAAAATGTCCCTTTTTATCTCTGGCAGTATTCCTTGTCCTGAAATCTGCTTTGTCCAACATCAATAGAGCCACTACAACTTGCTTTTGATCATTTTCTGCATGTTTTATCTTTTTTCCATTTTTTTTATCTTTACCTATTTGTTGTGTCTTATATTGAAATAGGTTTCTTATAGACAGAATATATATATATATATATATTTTTTTTTGTAAATCCAATCTGACAACCTCTGCCTTTTTTTTAAACTCCATATGGTTCTCAAAAACAAACAAACAGACAAACAAAGATAATGTAGGGAATTAAAAAAACATGATAGTCAGAATACACTATTCAGTATATACTGAATAGTATATTCACCTGGGTGGCTTCGTTGACTAAGCATCTGTCTTCAGCTCAGCTTATGATCCCAGAGTCTTGGGATTGAGTCCCGTATCAGGCTTCTTGCTCAGTGGGAAGCCTGCCTCTCCCACCTGCTTGTGCTCCCTCTGCTTGTGCCCCCCCACTGACAAATAAATAAATAAATAAATATAATCTTTAAAGAAAAACCCTATTCAGTGGGAAAGTTAGAAGATGAAGGCAGTCTCTCAAAAAGCAGAACACAAGCATTCTAGGGTTGATGTTAGCATACATGCATACATACAAATAGATAGGTTATGGACATACAAAAAATGAAGGGGAGATCTCACAAGACCAATGTTTCCAAACCAAAAGAAAGTTGCCAGGAATGTCTAGAAAGTGGGTAATAAAGACCCATCCAGGATACATCATCACAAAATTTTAAATACTAGAGATAAAATATTCTAAAAGTTACCATTTATTCCCCAACCCCCCATTGGGTTTGTTTTCATTTGTTTCTCTTTATCTTTTGGTCCTCTTCAGCCATTTTTCCCACCTTGCCTCTTGCAACCACCAATCTGCTTGTTCTTTGTATCTATGAACTCATTTTTTGTTTTCATTTTATTTGCTTTAGATCCCACATATAAGAAAGATGATATCTTTCTCTGACTTACCTCACTTAGTATATTGCCTTCAAGGTTCATGTGTTGAAAATGGCAAGATTTCATTCTTTCTTATGGCTGAATTATATATATATAGATATGTCACATCTTCTTTATCCATTCATCTATTAATGGATACTTGGCTTGTTTCCCTATCTTGGCTGTTGTAAATAATGCTGCAGCAAACAAACATAGGGGTGCTTATATTTTTTTGAGTTAGTGTTTTATTTTTTGGATAAGTACCCAGAAGCAGAATTCTGGATTGTGTGGTTTTTCAATTTTTTTCTTAATATTTATTTGTTTATTTATTTTAGAGAGAGCATGCACAAGCATGAGGGATAGAGAAAGAGAGAGAATCTCAGGCAGGGCTGAAAGAAAGAAAGAAAGAGAAAGAAAAGAAAGAAAGATAGAGCGAGAAAGAAAGAGAGAGAATCTCAGACATAGGGCTTGGTCTCATGACCCTGAGATCATGACCTGAGCGAAAACCAAGAGTTGGATGCTTAACCAACTGTGCCACCCAGGTGCCCCTTCTATTTTTAATTTTTGAGAAACCTCCATACTCTTTTCCACAGTAGCTGTACCAATTTACATTCTCACCAACATGCACGAGGGGTTTCCTTTTCTCCACATCCTGGCCAACACTTATTATATCTTGTCATTTTGATAATAGCTGTTTCTAATCTCTGCCTTTTGATTGGAGTATTAAGATCATTTCCATTGGGGCGCTTGGGTGGCTCAGTTGGTTAAGCGTCTACTTTCAGCTCTGGTCATGATCCCAGGGTCCTGGGAGCGAGCCCCGCATTGGTCTCCCTGCTCTGCAGGGAGTCTGCTTCTCCCTCTGCACCCCCCCCCTCTTTCTCTGTCAAATAAAAAAAATAAAATCTTTTAAAGAAAAGATCATTTCCATTTAATGTGATTATTTATTTGGTTGGATTTAAATATAAGATCTTGCTATTTGTTTTTTGTCTCACCGGTTCTTTGTTCCCTTTGTACTCTTCTACCTTCTTTTGTTGGAGCATTTTTTATGATTGCATTTAATCTTGACTGTTAGCTTATAAACTCTCTCTCTGTTTGTTTTGTTTTGTTGTATGTATGATAGCTTTAGCATTTATAGTATATCTTTAAGTTGCCACAGTCTACTTTCAAATAATATTTCACTTCATCTATATCATAAAAATCTTACAACTTCCATTGCCTCTTCTGTTTTTTCTTTTGTTGTCCTACACTTTATTTCCATATACGATAAACCCATAAAACATTATAAACAATCAACTGTCATATAAATAGACTTAAAATGAGAATTAATGTATTTTGTATTTATCCACATATTTGATATTTCTGTGGCTCTTTATTGTTTTGTATAGATCCTAATGGAGGTCTGTTGGTAATGAATTACCTCAGGTGTTTTAGTCTGAAAGACTCTAATTTACTTCCTGTTTTGAAAGAGTTTTTTTGTTTTGCTTTATATAGAATTGTGGGTTTATAGTTTTATAATTTCAGTACTTTAAAAATATTTCTTCATTGTCCTTTGGCTTGCTTGATTTGATGAAAACTCTATTATTTTTATGTTGTCTCTGGGTGCTTTTTTTATCTTTATTGTTTGATTTCAAATTATATATGGCATGCATTGGTGGTTTTTATTTTTTCATTTTTCTTCTGTTTAGGTTCTTTGAGCTTGTATATATGGGTTTATTGTTTTACCAAAATTGGAAACATTTGGCCATATTTCTCCAAATATGTTTTCTGTTTCTGTCTTTCTTCTTCTGTCTTTTCTATCTATATATATGTTGGACTCCTTGCTATTGTTCCATGTGTTGCTTATTCTCCGCGGTTTTCTTTAAGGCTTTTTTCCCTCTGTGTTTCATTTTAAATTGCTTCCTATCACAATGTCTGTCTTAAGGTTCCCTGATCTGCTAGTGTAGTGTCTGTTAATACCATGTAGTGTATTTTTCATTTTGGCAATGTGTATCTCTGTATTTTCCATTTCTGTCCTTGTTCTGCTTATACTTTACTTTGCTGAACATACGGATTGTGTTTATAATAGCTGTGTAACATCCCTTTCTACTAATTCCAGCATTTGTGTTATTTTAGGGTCTGTTTCTGTTGATCTGTTTTTCTTCTGGTTATGGGTCATATTTTCCTGCTTCTTTACATGGATGGTAGTTTTTTACTGGGATGCAGACATTTTGAATTTGAAGTTCTTGGGTACTGAGTTTTGCTGTATTTTAAAATACATGTTCTGTGATGCAGTTATGTTTCTTGGAATCATTGGGGCTTACTTTTAAGAGCAAGTAAGGTCTAGGGCAGCCTTTAGTCCAGGGCTAATTTGGTTCTACTACTAAAGCAGTATCCTTATGAGGACTTAATGTCCTATGTATTAAGGAGGTTTCCCACTCTGGTTGTTTGGAACATGAAGTAACCCTGTGTTAACTCTGAGGTGTTGATCTACTTACTGTTATGGTGATTTGTTCCTTAGCTTTCCGAGTTTCTTCACATGCATGCCCTGATCATTACTTAGCCAAAATCTTTAGGGCACTCTCTGCAGATGGCCAGAGCCCATTCTCTTCCCCCTTTTTTCCCTCTTTCTCCATCCCTCTCCACTCTCTCTGCTTCAATACAGCAACCTCTCCTTCAGTATTTTGCCCTACAAATTGTAGTTGCCTAGCCTTGGTAAACTCTGAAGTCACTTTCAAATATTTTTTTTCATTTGCCCTGCCCCCTCTTCCTGGTCTTGGCTGAGGATGTGAACTTAATTTACATCCTGTTGTGGGCGCCTCAGTCCCAATCACAGAAGTAGTCCTGCTCATACAACTGTCTGATGCTTAGTTATTAGAGGGATCTGGGGTTGCTTGATATTGTCCAAAAGCTTCAGTGAAGTTTCCGGAATGTGCTGACATGACTAACTTGACTGTAGTTAGCAGAGTTAAAAGAACAAATGGTCTGAAGTCATAGCTGAGGGATTCAAACTATCAGATGATAGGAAGTAGTTTATTTTTGGCTTTGGAACCCAGTATTGGATTTATTTTTCTGTCCTGTTGATTTTCCTAGCTGTTTTGGATTGATGATGGAGAAGTAGAGGGGGCTGGTGATCAGGGAGCCAGCCCAAATATAGGATTTTCCATAGAAAACCCTCCAAGTGAGTAATCCACTCACAGAAGATTGTGCATAAGCAATACAGCACAGCTTGACCTCTATAGATGTATTATTAAGTTTTTAGGAAGATTGCCAATACTGCCCGCAGGCTCTAAAAATCCACTTCCAACCTTTTTCTTGCCTAGGATTAAGTGGCTGCAGGATAGAAGTCAATTCCTCTTTGGAAAAGTACCCAATGATTGCGTCTATGTCCTCATTGATACATCTCACTCAATGAAGAGGAAACTGGACTTGGTGAAGGACAAGATCATCCAGTTTATAGAGGTTAGATGGGGCTATCAGGTGCATGGGTGTGGGGACCTTTGTGTCATGAACACATCCACAGCAGCCTTCACCTGCACTGGTTATGAGAGGTGCACCGGCAAGGTCAGCACCCAGACGTCCACAGGAGAGCCACTTTAGAGAAAAGCTCCCTTTTGCCACTTAGAGAATCATCAGTTCTTTGCAAGTGGACCCGTCCTGCAGCATGGTCCTTTCTATAACCTGTGGGTTGCTAAGGGAGTTTCAGTGTCCACTGCTTCATGTTTCCTCTGTCCTGAAACCTGTGATGTGCACACATCTCCATTGTCTCCCAGATGCTCTGTCACCACAGCATTTTTATTTTAATCTCCAGTATTTATTAGCAGTGTTGCATGCAGTGGCCCCAAAAAACTGATGTGTGGGAGGAGTGCAAACTGGTGGTTAGGAGCTTCCAGGTCTTAGTCCATCTGTGCTGCCTCTGACTGGTGTCACCTGAAGCAGACTGCTTTCCTCACTCCGAGTCCCCATACCTCCAGATGGGTACCCTGGTGCTGTCACTAATTAGTGGTGTTGATGGGAGTGTTAGCACAGATCATTGTGGGGGATGTTCACAAGGCCAAAATACAGGTTTTAATTTGATAAACTTCTGTTGGAGAAATATGGACTGGTAGAAGGCAAGTGAGTAGATGTGTAACCAAATAAAGCCTTCACAAAACATGATAAGTGAAACGATTACACCATTTTGGATTTCTCTTCCTTAAGCAGGTTCCATTTACTGGAAGTATGTGGTAAACCATCAATGATACTATTAAAGACAACAACATTTAATGTTATGTTGTATAGAAAAACTTATGCATGTGTGTGACATATATAAAATATTCATACATATATACATTTGTAAAGGTATACTCCAAACTGTGTAAATTTTGTTTAAATGTTTTTTGTATTAGAAAAGATTTTCTCTTTATAATATAATTTTTAGCTTCTAGAACTGAAAATAGATATCATCGTGATTAAAATTTATCAAACTATGACCTGTCCTAACCTTATCTTACATCTGAGTGGTGTTATGGTTAAATAATAATTCTCTTACAGGAACAGCTGAAATATAAAAGAAAATTCAATTTTGTGCAGTTTGACGCCCAAGCAGTTGCTTGGCAGGAAAAACTTGTTGAAGTCAATGAAGATAATTTGAGAGGGGCTCAGTCCTGGGTTAGAGACATTCAGGTAAGAAAGATGGAGGCTAGGTCTGGGGGAAGAAGCCTGACTTGATCACCTACTGAATTAATCATGCCATGGAAATTCTTTTTTTTTTTTTTTTTTTTAAGATTTTATTTATTTATTTGACAGACAAAGACCCCAAGTAGGCAGAGAGGCAGGCAGGGAGAGAGGAGGAAGCAGACTCCCTGCTGAGCAGAGAGCCCGACGTGAGGCTCGATCCCAGGACCCTGGGATCACGACTGGAGCTGAAGGCAGAGGCTTTAACCGACTGAGCCACCCAGGCGCCCCATGCCATGGAAATTCTTGACAAAGGACTCTGGGTGTCAAGATGGCAGGGTTTCACACACTCATTTTCTTTACAATGGTCACATTAATCTAAATTCATGAGTCACTATCTTAACATTTAGATAAGACTTTGTTCATAATACACCTTTTCCAGAGCTGCCCTTGGCTCAGATCTCAGCCCCTTTATGAAGATAGATTTCAAAATTTATTTTTTTTGTACTAGAACCTTCCGATTTGATCTTTCTGAAACCTCATTATTGTTTCAAATAGTGTATTGCAGCTATTTTAAGCTATGGATTTTGTTCCAAAGTAGTGAACTGGTGGAAACATACCAAAGTTCTGGCGAGAAGCTAGAGAGAGAGGGCAGCAGCAAGATACATTGAGAAAGTGAAATACATTCTTCAGGCCTGCCTTTTACTTGGAGAACTTTAAAGCTACCCCTCTTGGCATTTACACAGACTACTAGGAAGGAATTTCCTTTCCTTAAATTTTTTCTTGTCTTGATCTTTTCTTAATTTTTTAAAAAGTTACTTTTCCAGAACCATAAAGCATTCTAGATACTTGAGATATGCTAAAATTGAAACTAAGGGCTCTTCTCAAAAAGTCAGATGTTGATCACAGACATCTTTAAAATAGTTCAGTACCTGAGTTTAAATTAAGTCCCAGATTTGGGGCACCTGCCTTTGGCTCAGGTCATGATCTCAGGGTCCTGGGATCAAGCCCCACATCTGGCTCTCTGCTCAGCATGGAGCCTGCTTCCCCCTCTTTCTCTGTCTGCCTCTCTGTGTACTTGTGATCTCTCTCTCTCTGTGTCAAATATATAAAATCTTAAAAAAAAAAAAAAAAGTTCCCAGATTTGACAAGGAGCCACGAATGGACACTTGTGGGTCTCCTTGAATATTGAAAATAGCTTGTGCTGTCATTGGGATATACCAGAGTTCCCTTGGGATTGGTTTTTTAAAAAATGGGAGAATGAAGAAGTATATTCTATAAGAAATAATGATGCCTATAAGATCTTGATCTAACTGGCTACCTTACCCTGGGAAGAATATTCAATTCATATTCAATTTGATACATTTCCAGGATTAACCAGTGAAGATACTTGAGATAAATGCTCCCTCCTTTTACAGACCATATGTAATAGTTAATTCAGAGCCCACTAATTTAGGGTTTGTTATGACAAGATATTATATACATAATATCATTAGATAAAAACATTAATGGGTGCTGCTTTATACAAAAATCACTAATGAATAGAACCAGCCATCTAAATGGCTAAAACTCAAAGTGTGATTCTGTTCTCTTAAAAAATCTCCACTGAAGGTCTCTTTCTTGCTTACTGAATGTGCAAAATTTATTTTCAAGATGACCAGATTTCTCTATATTCTTTTGACTGGCTTGGCTCAGGAATCAACCCAGTGAATTCAGGACTAACCACTCAGGTGTTCCAACACTGCCATGTGTTGGTGTCGAAGTGGTAGTTCCTCAAGGAGGCATAGCCAGTACTAAGGTCAGAGGAGCACAAGCTGGGACAAAGTCTGCCCAGTAGTTCGGAGTAGGGTCTGGCCCAAGGCTCCTGGATCAGGAGGCATTAACTCCTAACTGTCTTTCCTGTGATTCTCAGTCTGGCTTTCTCCTAGCTTTTCTACCATTTTTTCAACATTCTCTGAACAGTGAGCTTGTCAACAAGACTATTGAGATGAGGCTCAGAGAGAAGAGTTGTACTATTTACCATCTGAGCTATATTTCTGATGCCCAAATGTTGAAGGAGTTCTTTGGTGTGTTTTTTTTAAAACCTTTTTAATTTGAAATAATTTTAGTTTTTTTAAAATTATTTTTATTAACATATAATGTATTATTTGCCCCAGAGGTACAAGTTTGTGAATCGTCAGGCTTACACTTCACAGCACTCACCATATCACATGCCTCCCAAGCTATTGGAGGGGCCAAGCACCCTCTCCACACCCTCCTCCCTTCAGCAGTCCTCCATTTGTTGCATGAGATTAAGAGTCTCTTATGGTTTGTCTCCCTCCTGATCCCATCTTGTTTCATTTTTTCCTTCCCTTTTCTCTAAACCCCCCACACTGCCTCTCAAATTCCTCGTATCAGGGAGATCATACGATGATTGTCTTTCTCTGATTGACTTATTTCACTCAGCATAATACCCTCTGGTCCCATCCACATCATTGCAATGGCAAGATTTCATTTCTTTTGATGGCTGCATAGTATTCCATTGTAAATATATTCCACGTCTTCTTTATCCATTCATCTGTTGGTGGACATCTAGCTTCTTTCTATAGTTTGGCTATTATGGACATTGCTGTTATAAACATTCGGGTGCATGTGCCCCTTCGGATCACTACATTTGTCTTTAAGGTAAATACCCAGTATTGCAGTTACTGGGTTGTATAGTAGCTCTATTTTCAACTTTGTGAGGAACCTCCATGTTGTTTTCCAGAGTGGCTGCACCAGCTTGCATTCCTACCAAGAGTGTAGGAGGGTTCCTCTTTCTCTGCATTCTCTCCAACATCTCTCATTTCCTGACTTGTTAATTTTAGCCATTCTGGCTGGTGTGAGGTAGTATCTCATTGTGGTTTTGATTTCTATTTCCCTGATGCTGAGTGATGTTGAAGACTTTTTCATGTGTCTGTTGGCCATCGGGAGGTCTTCTTTGCAGAAATGTCTGTTCATGTTCTCTGCCCATTTTTTAAAAATTTTTTTATTTTTTTTCAGCGTAACAGTATTCATTGTTTTTGCACCACACTCAGTGCTCCATGCAATCCGTGCCCTCTCTAATACCCACCACCTGGTTCCCCCAACCTCCCACCCCCCGCCCCTTCAAAGCCCTCAGATTGTTTTTCAAGAGTCCATAGTCTCTCATGGTTCACTTCCCCTTCCAATTTCCCTCAATTCCCCTTTCCTCTCCATCTCCCCTTGTCCTCCATGTTATTTGTTATACCACACAAATAAGTGAAACCATATGATAATGGACTCTCTCTGCTTGACTTATTTCACTCAGCATAATCTCTTCCAGTCCTGTCCATGTTGCTACAAAAGTTGGGTATTCATCCTTTCTGAGGGGGGCATAATACTCCATAGTGTATATGGACCACCTCTTCCTTATCCAGAATGAGAACTTCAGGTTGAGACCTGATTTAGGACCAAGGATGTGATCTATTCTGGAGAATGTTCCATGAGCACTAGAGAAGAATGTGTATTCTTTTGCTTTGGGATGGAATGTTCTGAATATATCTGTGATGGCCATCTGGTCCAGTGTGTCATTTAAGGCCTTTTTTCCTTGTGGATCTTTTGCTTGGATGACCTATCCATTTCAGTGAGGGGAGTGTTATTATTGTATTATCATTGATGTGTTTCTTTGATTTTGTTATTAATTGGTTTATATAGTTGGCTGCTCCCATGTTAGGGGCATAGGTATTTAAAATTGTTAGATCTTTTTGTGGGACAGACCCTTCAAGTAAGATATAGTGTTCTTCCACATTTCTTATTATAGTTTTTGGCTTAAAATTTATCATTTATCTGATAAAAAGATTGCCACCCCAGCTTTCTTTTGATGTCCATTAGCATGGTAAATTGTTTTCCACCCCCTCACTTTAAATCTGGAGGTGTCTTTGGGTCTAAAATGAGTTTCTTGTAGACAGCATATTATTGGGTTTTGGTTTTTTATCCATTCTGATACCCTGTGTTTTTTGATTGGGGCATTCAGGGAAACTATTGAAAGATATGAATTTGGTGCCATTGTATTGCTGGTAAGGTGACTATTACTGTAAATTGTCTCTGTTCCTTTATGGCCTATGTTATTTTTTGACTCTCTCATTGCTTAGAGGACCCCTTTCAATATTTCCTGTAGGGCTGGTTTGGTGTTTGCAAATTTTTAAAATTTTTGTTTGTCCTGGAAACTTTTTATCTCTCCTATTTTCAGTGATAGCCTAGCTGGCTATAGTATTCTTGGCTGCATATTTTTCTCATTTAGTGCTCTGACTATATCATGCCAGCTCTTTCTGGTCTGCCAGGTCTCTGTGGATAAGTCTGCTGACCATCTAGTATTTCTACCATTGTATGTAATAGACCTCTTGTCCCGAGCTGCTTTCAGGATTTTCTCTTTGTCACTAGGATTTGTAAGTTTTACTATTAGATTATGGAGTGTGGGCCCATTTTTACTTATTTTAAGGGGGCTTCTCTGTGCCTCCTGGATTTTGATGCTTGTTCCCTTTGCCACATTAGGGAAATTCTTTACTATAATTTGCTCCAAAGTACCTTCTGCCCCTCTCTTTCTTCTTCTTCTGGAATCCCAATTATTCTAATATTGTTTCGTCTTATGGTATCACTTATCTCTCGAATTCTCCCTTCATGATCCAGTAGTTGTCTCTCTTTTGCTCAGTTTCCTTATTCTCCATCATTTGGTCTTCAATATTGCTAATTCTTCTTTCTGCTTCATTTCTCCAAGGAATAAGAGCCTCCATTTTTTCTTGTACCTCATTAATAGCTTTTTTTCATTGTTTATTTTTTATTTTTATTTTTATTTTATATTTATATTTATATATATAAAGTATTTATATTTTATTTTTATTTTTTATTTCAACTTGGTTTAATTTTCGTTTTCTATTTTTTATTTTATTTATTTACTTATTTATTTATTTATTTAATTTATATTTTATTTTTTATTTCTCCAGAAAGGGTTTCTTTAATATCTTCCATGCCTTTTTCGAGCCCAGCTAGCACCTTGAGAATCGTCATTCTGAACTCTAGTTTTGACATAGTACCTATGTCCGTATTGGTTAGATCCTAGCCTTCAGTACTGCCTCTTGTTCTTTATTTTTTGTGATGAGTTTTTCTGCCTTGTCATTTTATCCAGATAGAATATATGAACTAGAGAATAAAATACTAAAAGGGTGGCAAAGACACCAGAGAAATGTACACTAATGAAATCAGAAAAGATCCAAAACCAGGATAGAAGAAAGGGGAAAAAAGAAATAAAAATAAAAAATAACACACACACACACATACACATGCATATAATTAGACTGGTGAATAGAACAGAGCCACCCACTTGATTATGGGTGTATTTTGGTCTCTTAGAAGAAACTACCTCCCAAAATTTTAAAGAAAGGAAAACTTTTATATATATATATATATATGTAAAAGTAAGGGTAAACATGATGAAGGGATGGTATATGATTGTAAAGGTGAAAATTTTAATAAAATTCTAAAAAAGGAATTGATAAGATAAGTTGGTTGGAAAAAGAAAAAAAAAAAGGAGGAGGGAATGTGGTCTGGCTGGAGACTAGAACAAAGCCATGTGCTAGATTAGGGTATATTTTGATCTATTAGGAATGTATCCCAAATTTTTTAGAAAAAAGAAAACAACCTATATGTATACAAGAAATAAGGTTAAATACAATGAAGGGATAAAATGTGACTATAACAATGAAGGTTTAAAAAAAATTTTTTTAGAAAAGTATTGTGAAGATAAACTAGTTTAAAAACGTTAAAAGAGGAAAGAGGAAAAGTTAAAAAAATAGAATAAGAAAAAAAACTAAAATAAATGAACTTTGCAAGACTAAAAGATCAAGCCATGAATTCTATACATTGCTTTCCCCTAGCTCTGGAGTTCCACTGTTTTCCTTGATCGCTGAGCTTGGTCTTGGCTGGATATTCTTGCCGATCTTCTGCGGGAGGGACCTGTTGCAGTGATTCTCAAATGCCCGAGGTAGAATTGCACCGCCCTTGCCAGGGACTGGCCTAAGTAATCTGCTTGGGTTCACTCTCAGAGCTTTTGTTCTGTGATGCTTTCCATACCACTTTGGAGGACGGGAATGAAAATGGCAGCCTTCCAATCTTCCAAGATCTTCCAATCTTCCCCTAGAGGAGCCGAGAACTTGGGGCCCCATTCCTCATTGAGACAAGCAGTCAGTCATTCCTGTCTCCCTGGTCTCTGACCTCACTCTGAGCTCACCTGGCCTGTGACTGAGGGTTTCTGTCTCTGGTGCATGGCCCCACCTGAGTCTCAAACCCAGCAGATTGCTGCTATGCTGCTCCTCCTAGAGCAGGAAGGTGAGTCTCCTTGGATCTGCTGCTTGTGGGGTCCCTGCTCAAAGAGCAGTGTCCCAACTATGCCTTTGATCACAGCTTAAGGTAACCCCAATCTGAAAGCTCACTCTTTGGCTCTGTCTCTGTAGTCGGTTTCCTTGCTCTAATACCTGGTAGCTCTGCCACACTCAGACACCCCTGATATTTCTGTGACCCTGCAGGACCTGAGACCACACTGTCCCCACGAGGGCTTCACCCCTGCTTAGCCTCTGGAGTGATGTCCCTAAGTAGAGCAGACTTCTAAATGTCCTGATTTTGTGCCACACTTCGCCACCGCTTTCTGGGAGCTGTTCCCTCCCCTTGCAGTCTTATCTTCCCATCTTTTCGGATTCACTACTCTGCATGTCCTCTACTTCAGAAAGTGGTCACTTTTCTGTTCCTAGAATTTCTGCTCTGCTTCTCTTCTATCTCCCGTTGAGTTTGTAGGTGTTCAGAATGGTTTTATACCTATCTAGCTGAACTTCATTTCAGTTTGCTACTCCTCTGCCATCTTGCCTCTCTCTGAAATTATTTTAGTCTTAACAAAAGAGTGGCAGAGATAGTACGGAGGATCAGCCTGTATTCCTCTTCAGCCAGCTTCCCTTAATGTTAACATCTGGCATAACCATAGTTCAGTTGCCAAAGCTAAGAAAATCACAGGGGCACATGGCTGGCTCAGTCAGTTGTGCATGCGACTCTTAATCATGGGGTCCTGAGTTTGAGCCCCATGTT
Organism: Mustela nigripes; assembly: GCF_022355385.1. Lineage (NCBI taxonomy): Eukaryota > Metazoa > Chordata > Mammalia > Carnivora > Mustelidae > Mustela > Mustela nigripes. The sequence continues at coordinate 74,943,114 of NC_081563.1, read as the reverse complement.
AGGCTTAGAGCCTACTTAAAAAAAATTAAAATAGAAAATCTATTTAAAACAAAACCTAAGAAAATCACATTGCTTCATTCACAGACTTCACTCAGAGTTCATTAGACTTTCTACTAATGTTACTGTTCTGTTCCAAGATTCAGTCTAGGGTCCCACATTGGATTTATTTTTTTAAAAATTTTATTATCGAAATATAGTTGACATACAGTTTTATATTAGTTTCAGGTGTACAACATAGTGATTTGACAACTCTATACATTACTCAATGCTCCCTATGGTAAGTGTAGTCACCATCTGTCACCACATGATATTATTACGGTACTATTGACTGTGTTACCTCTGCGTACTTTTCATCCCTATGACTTATTTATTTGAATACTGGAAGTTTCTACCTCTTAATCCCCTTCACCTCTTTTCCCCATCCCCCACATTACATTTAGTTCCGGAGTCTCCTCAGTCTCTTCCAGTCTGTAAAGTGTCCTCAGTGATTCCTTGTCTTTCATGACCTTGACGCTTTTGAAAAGTATTAATCGGGTATTTTGTAGAATGTCCTTCAGTTTAGATATATCTGATGTTTTCTCATGATTAGATTGGGGTTAGAACACCTCAGAAGTGATGCATCCTTGTTAGGGCCTCATGTCTAGTGGTTGATATGCCTTAATACTAGTCATGTTAACTTTGAGATGCGGGTAAGGTGGCTTCTGCCAGGTTGCTCCCATGTAAAGTTACTGTTTTTGTTTTTATAGATAAAACATGTTTCGGATGAGCTGCTTTGAGACTGTGCACATATCCTGTGTTTCTTAAATATTTACTCATGAATTTTAGCACACTGTGGTGGATCTTCTCTACGGCCATTTTCACAGTGCTGTTCTAATGGTGACTTTCTGTTTCCTCCATTCCTTTTACATTTATGCATGTGAACTCTTCTGCAACTGAGAGTTTCCTCTTCCCCCCTTGTATTTATTCATCAATCATATTTATTTCATATTGGACTCCTGAATATTGATTTACTCTTTCAGTAATAGTTGAATGCTATTATTTATTTTGTTGTTACTAAGCTTCTTCCCACTTTGGCCATTGGGAACTCTTTCAGGTCGCCCCCTATATCCTTCATACTTGCATCTAGCTTTTTTTTCTTTTTTGAATACTTCCTTAATTTCTGGTGCTATGAGATGTTTCATGTTCATCTTATATTTTCCAAGCCTCATCCCTGGAGTTTACCACTTCTCCAAGGAACCATTGTTTCTTTTATTAGAGAATGGTGTTTATAAACCAAAATCTGGGTGTTGGGGTATGTTTATTGCCACTACTAGACTTACTGCTTCTAGGTCGTCTCAGTAGACAAAGATGGGAAATATATGTATAATAGCCCATCTGTCCATAAACATCTATATTCCCCTATCTATTTATCTGTATTTTCATTAAAAAAGAAAAATAAAACCATGAGTTCATACTAATACATCTTACAAAAATCCAGAGCCACAGGATTTATTTGTAATCAGTGTATTTGCTTATTTGTAACTTCTTTGCCCATGAAAAACCTGCTTGTCATTATCTGTAATGTATTTACTTTTTTGTTCAACCCTAGTATACATATAAAGTAGTTTCAGAATTTCTAACTCATACTCTGAGAAACAAAATTATCAGCTAGAGTGTACTGTTTACACATAGTTCTTTCTGTGTTTAGCTTTACAGTATCCAGTCAAAGAGCTGTTTTCTAAAGTTACTAAGTCAGGTACTTTTTTACCTAACTACTTCAGTGTGGTTATGTCATTCATCAATATGCTGGTTCCCCCCATATCCTAGTTGAACTGTATTTTAATTTGTACAGAACATTTTTATTGGTGTATAGATCTGTGGGTTTTGACAAGTGCATAGAGTCTGAATAAAGACACTGGGAAAAGGTAGACCCACCAGAGATCCAGTGAGACTCCCAAACTGCACTCCAGGACACAGGCTCTGACACATCATCCAGTTCATTGGAAGCAGTGGTGATAGTATAGCCGTAGCGATAATATAGCCATTGCTATCCCAGTCCCTGCTTTTCGACTCAGATCCTGTCAAGTGGTCCATTCTGCCAGCAATGGCAAAAGCAGCAAAACTCCAGCTTCCCAGTTGTCATTTTACAACCCGAGTGTGGTGGGCATGATCCACTAGAAATAATGATAGCAATAAGGTCATTTGGCCGCCATTGCTCCCATGCCACAGCATTGTATGAGTGGTCTGATCTGTTGGCAGTAGCCACAGTAGCAACATCTCAGGAAGTTTCAGACTGCACTGCATGCCTGGGGTAGGGTTGGTGGTCCCATGAAACAGCAGCAGTGGCAGCAGCAAAGCCTGGGCATTTCTAAAACCAGGTCACCTCTAGGTGGCAGAACCTGCTGGTAACAGCAAAGTCCCTGAGTGTCCCAGCTTCACAACTGTGGCACCAATGGGAAGTCCAGTCCTGCAACAACAACAAAGGCAAAGCTTTGTATCTTCCTGCTCTCAACTCAGAAGTATAAATAGAGTCAGGCTCAGCAGCTTCTGCTTGTACACCCCAGCAGGTCATCTAGCACCATTAGGCCCAGAGACATGCCTTTCCTAGGCTTTCTACAGGCAGCACCAAATAGGAACGAGTTGGAGCCCCAGCAGCACAAGAAGAACAAAGCAGACCAGAATAGGACTGCATGGGGTACAAAATTAAATCGTCATTGGAACTAAAGCCCACAAACATAGGCTAAAATAAACATGCTAAACCTGAACAGGGTGACTGACTGCCTGCTAAATGACATTTAAATGGGAATAGTCAGTCTCCTAACATAGTAACCAGATTGTCCAGGACATAAAAATCACTCATCATACCACAATCCAAGAAATCCACATTTGAATGAGAAGAACAATCAACTGATGCTAGTACCAACAGAGCCTCTGAAATCTCTGGGACAGTAAAAAAGAGGTAACAGTCATACCATCGGAATTCTAGAAAAGAGTGTGGGACTAAAAATGTATTCAAAGAAGTAATGGCTAAAAGCTCTCCAAATTTGGATGAAAACATAAAAACTATAATTCAAGAACCTAAGTAAAGCCCAAACAGGGTAAAACCAAAGAAATCCATACCATAACATATTATATATTTAATCTTCTGAAAACTAAGGATGAAGAAGAATCCTAAAAATACCCAAGAGAAATAACACATAAACTATAAAGGTACACCAATTCAAATGACAGCAGTTTCTCATATGAAACCATGAAACCAGAAGGAAGTGGCACACACAACATTTTTCAAGTGCTAAAAGAAAAGACCTGTAGGCTGTGAATCATCTTTCTGGTGATGATATCCTTAGGATGCAAAGAGAAGGGAAACAGAGAGGATTTGGTGCTGGGAGACATATCATTAAAGAATGAATGGCTAGGGGCGCCTGGGTGGCTCAGTGGGTTAGGCCTCTGCCTTCAGCTCAGGTCATGATCTCAGGGTTCTGGGATCGAGCCCCACATCGGGCTCTCTGCTCGGCGAGGAGCCTGCTTCCTCCCCTCTCTTTCTCTGCTTGCCTCTCTGCCTACTTGTGATCTCTGTCAAATAAATAAAATATTAAAAAAAAAATAGAATGAATGGCTAATGGAGTTCTCCAAATAGGAAGAAAGCTTAGACCTTCAGAAGTAAAGGAAGAACAGTAGAATGGGTACATAGAGAAGTAAACATAGAGAATCTGTAACCTCACCAGTTGCTTTAATCATGTTTTATGGTTTAAGCAAAAGTTTAACATCTAATATGGTATGTAATTAATATAGAGAAAGAACTTCAGACAAAAGGACCTAAATGGAAAGGATAGTTTTTATACTTGAATTGATAAACTTCAAGTATATCAGTATCAGGAGGCTGTGATAAGTTACACATAAGCATAAGAAAATACCTAGAGCAACCATGAAGCATACTACATAAGGCAGTACACTCAAAAACATTACAAATAAATCAAAATAGAACACTAAAAAAATGTTCAAATTATCCATAGGAAGGAAAGGAAAAATAAAGTACATGAGAAACAGAGGAAGTACACAGAAAACAAAAAATGGGAGCTTAATTAAATACCAGTAATTACATGTAAATCATCTAAATATACTAATTACATGACAGAGATTGGACGGTAGACAAAAACATGATCCAATCATGTGATCTATGAGAAACTACCTTCAAAAATAACACAGGTTGAAAGAAAAAGGATGGAAAAGATAAACACTAATTTTTAAAAGTCTGTAGTAAATATGTTAATATTACATAAAGTAGATGTTAAAGGAAAGAGAACTATAAGAGACTTAACATGATAAGAAAAAGATCAATCCAGCAAGAGGATAACAATCCTAACAACACTCATGGTGAACACAGTACAATACATAAACTTGTCCAGTCGTGGTGTTATATCCCTGAAACTGATGTAACGTTTTGTGTCAGCTATATTTTAATTTAGAAAAAAGAAGCCAGCTCTCCTAAATATTTATGCACCAAACCACAAAGCTTCAAAATACATTAAACAAAGCCAGATGGAGTCAAAAGACATGACAGACAAATACAGCAATTCTATTTGGGGACTTTGGTACCCCAGTCTTAGCAGTTAATAGCACTGTTGAATAGTCATCAAAGATTTGGAAGAACTGAACAACACCTTCAGGTAAGCATATCTAATTAACATTTATAGAATGCTCTACCTACCAAGAGAATACATAATCTTTTCCAAGAAACATTGATCATTCACATAAATAGATTATATCTTGAGTTATAAAACAACCCTTAACAAATTTAAAAGCATTGAAATCTTACAGTTTTGAGTCACACAGATATCTTCAGACTGTAGTGGAATCAAACTAGAAATCAGTAACAAAAAGACACCATAAAAATCTCAGAACACTTGGAAATTAAAGAACAGGCTTTAAATAATTCACAGAAAGAAAATCATAAAAGAAATTTAAAATTTCATAGAATTAGGGACACCTGAGTGGCTCAGTTGTTTAAGTGTCTGCCTTTGGCTCAGGTCATGATCCCAGGGTCCTGGGATCGAGCCCTGCATCAGGCTCCCTGCTCAGTGGGGAGTCTGCTTTTGCCTCTGCCCTTCTCCTCCAGTTGTGTTCTCTCTCTCAAATGAATAAATAAAATCTTAAAAAAAAATAAAATTTCATAAAATTTAATGAAAATTAAGTACAGCATGAAAATATGTGGAATGCCAGCTAATACAGTGCTGGAAGGAATTTAATGCACTAAAAGCCTCTATTAAAAAAGAGGAAATTATTTCAAATCCATAATCTATGTTCTTTTGTCAAGAACCTCTGTTCTGTCTTTTCATGAATATTTATATGGCAGAGAGCCTAGGGAAGTAGGAAAAGGTGGCCTGCTTATTACCCAGTATAAAGGTAATATCTGACTCCAGAGCAAAGAATGAACATGCTTATAGTCCATTATAGGATATTCAGTTTTCCTAAGTTCAGGGTCCCTCTCCTTTAACACAACCTATTGTATGTGCAAGTGTCACTTAACCCTCTCACCATCACCCTGTAGGAATTGGGACCTAGGAAACTGGTGCTGAACCGCCCTCCCCCCCTACCCCGCCCACCGACATTCTGGCTACTGCTGCTGCTGTGAGTAGTAAAGTCCTTTGTTGGTGACCCAGACACCCATGTTAGTTTGCAACTAAGGCAAAATCTTAGGCCCTTCACAGCTTTTGATGTATATTCATGTAAAAACCTGCAAGCAAACGTTTGTAACAGCTTTATTTATAAATGCTCAAAGTCAGAAATGACACAGATGTCCTTCAACAGGGAATGGATAAACAATTTTACATCCATTTAATGAGGGATGCTACTCATCCGTAAAAAGGAACAAAGTCTCAATTCATGAAATAGCATGGGTAGATCTTAAATGCATTTTGGTAAGTGAAAGAGGCTCAACCCAAAAGTCTACATACTGTGAGGAGGAGACAGAGGTTAAAGTCCAGCTTCCCCACTTGCACTGTGAGGGGTAGATCACCTCGATACTGCTGGTAGGAGTGGACACAGTCAGGCAGGGAGGGCTTGTTACACTTGGTGGGGATGAGAATCTTGGCTCAGCCCTTGGCCTTCACTGCCACCACTCCAGTAGGAGTGTCGGGGTATTTTATTTTATTTATCCTACTTGACCTTCTTGGGTCCATGTGTTTATGTCGGTCATTGTTTTGAGAAAATTCTCAGCCATTCCTTTTTTCAGTTATTTCTACTATCCTGTTTTCTTTCTTGTGTTTCCAATTATGTACATGTCAGACCATTTGATATCATCCCACAGCCCTTTGATGCTTATTTCTGTTCTGATTTATTGTGTTCATCTGCATTACTGTGGTTTTGATTTTTAGTGTTTTCTTTCAGTTATTTCTTCAGGTTCCCATTTCTCTACAGAAATTGCCCGTCTGGTCTCCAGCATTGTTCACCTTTGCCATTAGAAATGTTAATGTATTAATCACAGTTATTTTAAATTTTCTTTCACATAGTTTCAGCATCGGTATCACCTGAATTTGTTTCTGATGACTACTTTTGTATCTTGGTAATATGTTGTTTGTTTCTTCTTAGGGTGTTCATTTTTTGTTGTTCTTAAAAGCTAGACATCATGTGTAGTATATAGATACTGAGATAAATTTTATTCACGTCTAGAAATGAGCATACGTTTCTTTTTGGGGGGAGAGGCATAAACTTAATCTGATCCAGAGCTGGGTTGGGTTTGCCGTCTGTTTGTTCCTGTTACCTTCAGTGCACCTGCCCTCACATTCTTGGGGTGGTACTCAGGCTTAGGGTGGGGGATGACATTTTAGAGGCTTGTCCTTTAGTGTCTGATCTACCCTCAGATTTTAATTTTCCCTTCACACTGGGCCTCAGACAGAGTCTGTCTCTTTATATGTTCCTTGCTGGTCAGTGTTTGTAGGAGAAGGGTGGGGTGTGTGTTCTCTGAGCCTTCATTTTAGGGGGACTGCAGTCTCAGAGGCTCAGGGGTCTGTCCCACTTAGTAGTTCCGAGCCCAGCATCTAGCCCGGCTACTTTTCCAGGTGTGGAGTATTTGGTTTTTCCCCCTTTCCTTCCCTCCTCTGCCCTGGATTTTCACCAGAGCCCTAAGGCTGACTGTGTTTGTTGCCTCTCTCCCCCCTGCCTCCCTCATTCCACACATTCACTCATTAGAGCTTTTATTCTGAAGGTGAGATGGAGCACAAGGGTTCCTGTGTAACTCTTCTTCCCCAGTTCTGCTCCATGAAGGAGACTTTCTTGGGCCAATCTTTTCTGTGAGCGCCTGTGGGCTTTGTGGTGAAAATGCCTTCAAGAGAATGCAGATTTCCCCTCTACCTGTGGCCTGCAGACCTTTACCTTCTCACCAGTATATAGCTAGCTAGCCTCCACCAGTTCACCAATCACCCCAGGCAAGCTCTTCTGACCTAATGTCCCCTGCATCTCGTCCCAGGAGCCTGTGCTTACACCTCACTGGTCCCTGCACACGTCTGTCTCTCCTCACACTTGGGGCCAGCTGGTCACCCTGTGACCTGAGCACTCTGAGGAGTGTAACAAAAGGCAATGATGTGTTGTTGTTCATCTGGCTTCTTTTTGTTATAAGTTTGACAGTGACACTCTGGCCAGCACTCTGTATCCCTGGGCAGAAACTGCAGGAGTTTTAAAAACTTAAACAGTTTCCTTGCTATACCCCAGATGGCTGATGTTACCATGCTCACACTTGAATAAATCCTGGTCTCTCTTGCCAGGCTTGTATTCAAACTGTATGTTTAAACTGTTGACAGCCTCATGAACAGTAACTGACTTAGTGCCTTACAAAGATAGTTACATTAAGAACTATGTCATCAGGACAGGAAGTCCATAGTCCTGGCTTCTAGTAGCCCTGGAATTGTCTGGATAGAGGCTTTTATGGCATGCCCAAGGATTTGGCTCCTTGGAATTACTGGGTTTAAATTATTACTTCAATATAATTTTATCTTTATTTCACAGGCATTTTTCTTTTATTTATTTATTTATTTTTGGAAGCAGAAAATAACTTGTTTGTGAGAGTTTTCTGGAGATTCAAGTACCTCTCTCTGTCTCCTTTGTAGATTGGAAGTTCCACAAACACCCTGCATGCCTTGCAAATTGCTTTTGCTGATGAAGAAACACAAGTAATCTACCTTTTGACAGATGGGAGACCTGATCAGGTACTTACCAAGGTTGGGAACAAAAAGGGATTCACCAGTGCCCTGAAAGTAAATGCCGAGAATGGGTTTGAGGGACGTTTTCAACTGCTTGAAACAGCTTGAAAAACTGTTGAAAGATGTTTCCTTGGCCTAGGGACCCAGAACTGAGGTGAAAAAATACACTGAGGAATGCCTTTGTCTGCTGAAATGCAGAGGGGAATTCATGTGACATCAAGTGTTGTCTTGAGGCGCCACACACCCACAGGCCTGGAGACCAACCCCATGAAAGGAGATCTCCACCTTTCCAGTGAGGACTGGTGTATATTTTGTTACAAACTAAGAGTAAGGAGATTCTTTTTGATTTTTTTTTTCCTCTGGGGACTCCAAATCTAAACATGTCACTGCACAATGTCCTTGGTTTTACCCCTAATTTTAACTTCGTAATCATTCAAACAAAAGCATGCCTTTCTAGTGAAATGTTCTTTGTTTTGCTTAGCCTAACTGGAAAATATTTGAAAAGTTTTAGTGGAGTCTGTTCATCTTCTTTTGAGCTTTGTGAATGGAAGACTAATGCTGTGGGCATTGAATAAACATAGGGATTTGCAGGCCAGTACAATGTAAATTAACCGCTTAAGTGAATTAGTATCAACTTGCATCCTTCTTTGTGAGATGTTTGCATGTGAAGAGTGCTAGGCAAGTATTGTAAAATATCCTGAGTCAGATGGTCCAAGGCTTAAATAGTAAAGCAACTGGATTTTATTACAGCATGAGATTTATGGCAGAGAAGTTATATGTAAAGTGAATTTTGTTTTTTTGTAAAGTGAAGTTTTATTTTGAATGATTTTCTTATCAACTTCATTATGCTTTCTGTTCAAAAGCAATTTATTGTGCCTTGCTTATGTTCCTTGTGTGGTGCCAAGGTTTGAGGCTACAAGCATGAATGGTATCTTACCCCTGCCTTAAGGGCATTTACACTTCAGAGGATATGCTAGACATGTGTGGTTAACTCTGATCTGACACAGGGTGTGGGGCTGTCTGTGCTGTGAGATGTCTGAGAACAGAGCTGCTGTACAAGATGGGGAGAAGGCTGGGGAAGGTTCCACTGAGGAGGGGACATTTGATCTGTATCTGGAAAGAGGAGAAGGGATTTTCTAAACAGAGGAGATGACTAGTATCCTGGGCAGAAGAAACAGAGGTGTGGAAATATGTGGACTGCTCAGAGAAGCAATCTGAGAGCAAGGACAATGACAGAAGAGTGTTGGGGTTGAGGCTGGAAGGTTCGGTTGGAGGAAATAATCCTTGATGGCCGCCTGGAATGAGTGGGTGGGCTTTACCACAGTAAGGGCTGGGGGGTGGCACTCAGCAGGGCAGGTGGTCCCATTCACCTGTACTTCAGAAATGTGCCTCAGGAGTGCAAGGGAAAGACTAAATCTTGATGTGAGTTAGTGAGGGCCCACATCAGGTAGGAAACAGAAATGTGGAAGAGAGGACTCTCCTCAGAGATGAGATAATAGAGTAACATCAAAGGACTTGGTGACCAGTTTGGGAACAGAGGAGGACAGAGTGAGGAGAAGATGGGAGAAAGAGAAAACGGAATCACAATGTGACTGATTTGTAGTTTATAACAATATGTTAGTAACTGATTTAAATTTAAACTTAAAGAAGGAATAGTGTTTGGGAGTTCCTGGTGAACGAAGTCAGCTTTGAGTACCTGTAGTTCAAGGATGTCCAGAGACCTCTTGAAATAAGGGGCTGGTGTTTGGGAAGGATGGGGGTAGGGATTCTGATTTGAAAGTCATTTGTACAAGGGGTCTTTACTTTTTTAATAAACTCTTACTGATTTTACTGTTTGCACTATAGGTCAGTTACAAAATATAGATCAGCATATGAGCATAAAAAGGAAGAAAGTTTAACTCACTCATAATTCAGTTTTGTGTTCTCCCTTGTTTCATCTAATATATGCATTTTTTTGCAAGTCATGAGAAATTCTTCTAAAACATCATTCTCAATGACTGTATCATATTCCATTATATAGATTTAATATAACTTCTAACTTGGAAGTTAATTTTATTTAATTTTTGAATAGTAATACATTCACATGGTATAAATTACAAAGGTACAAAAGGGTATGCAGAGAAGATTCTCTCTCCAACGTCCTGTTCACTAGCTAAGAGGCAATGTCTGTTACCAGTTTCTTAGATCTTCTTTCAGAAACTGTTATGCAAACAGAAATGTATTTTTATATACTCTCTTTTATAAATATATAAATGATGGTGTATTACACACATTATATTGCACCTTTATTTATAAAACAATATGACTTGGAAGTTGCTTAATATATAAAGAACTTCCTCATTTTTTATAGCTGCCTAGGATTCCTATAGATGGACACTGAGGTTGTTTTCAGTCTTTCTGTTATACACTATGTCTCAAAAATAACTATGCACATGTGTTTTGTATATGTTTATCTGTAGCATAAATTCTGAGAAGTAGGCTTAGTCCAAAGGTATGCATTTTGAGAGGTACTGCTAAATAGTCCCCCAAAAGGGATGGACCAAGTAATACTCCTATTAGCTGTGTATTGGGAAGGATTCTTGATTCACAGTCCACCATGTATTTCAGAGGGTCTGGAATCTCCCGAGAGTATATACAAAATGTACTTGTACATTTCTCTGGGAGAAGAGCCCTCCCTAGCTTTCACCAGGAAAGGAGGAGATCTATGGAAACTTCACCAGAAGATCTATGGAAACAGATGATAATCAGAATCAGAAATATCCAGGCCACCTGAAAAGTAATTTATAAACTCCTAGTTAGGCATTTTGTGTTCATATCTGCCTTTTCTCCTGTGCAGTCCATTTTTTCTGCATTGTCCCTCAGATTCTCTCCAAAAAGCAAATGAGTATTTGATATTCATGTTCTGTGTAGAGGACATTAACACATATCACTCAATCTCCATTTCTTTTTTGAACTTGTCACTGACTTTGTAGGACCTGAATATGTTAAGGCTGGTGCTCTTATTCCCAATACTCAGCAGAATTTTCTGCTTGAAAGGACACACCAAAATGAGGTTCAGGATTTAATTCCATAGATAACCAGCTTACTTTTGTTTATTAAATGTCCAGGGAAGAATTATATAGCAAGACAAGTCTTAAATTAATCAAGTTAAAAGAATTCTAATAATATTAGTTGTCATTAAAATAGAATTGCTAGGTGTCCTTTGGTGGGCATCTCTAGGTATGAATGGACACAGCCCAGCACAGTGCTGCATTCTGGGGCTTCTTTGAAGTTAGGAACTTATCCTGGCAGGACTCAAGACAATGGGGTTGAGGAAGGCTTCTGTGCTGTTCTAAACACAAATGAGTGGGGAAAGCCTAACATGAGCTGTGCGAGGGGTGGGGAGCTCAGAGAAGAAACAGGATGAGCCACTGTGCAGACAAACCTCCTTCAGAAGTTAGAGGAGTTAGGGGGACCTATCCCTGCCTCTCTTCCCACCCCAAGTTGACATTTGTGGCGAAAGGGTCACATTGTTTAGAAAGTGAAAATGCACATTTGTTCAGATTCAGAGAAGAGGGAACTGGGGAGAGTCTCTCAGGCATGCTGCTTGACCTCATTTAGGGATGGAAGGGACTTCTGTGGGGAACATATGAAGGAGTCCTGGGCTGAGAAAGGTTTCCTCAGTGTGGTCTAGGAGTTACACAAGGAGAAGGCCCACTACTTTCTAGTAACAAAGCTCCTAGAGTAAGTGACTAGAGGAATCAGGATCAGCAAAGGCTGCTGTCATAACAGGTTTTCTTCCATGTTCTGAGCCTCCTCTTCAGAGCTGTGAAGGCATAAACCAGGGAGAGGAATCCATGGGGGCAGGGGGTACAGGCAGGAGGTCAGGAATGGCTCTTTTACCCTGTAGGTATTGAGCTTGTGCAACAACCCCACTGTCTGTGCAGCTCTCTAACACCACGGGGTATGAGAACATCATGTCAGTTTAGAAAACACTACCTAAGGCTGGATGCATGTGGGAGGCTCATTATGATACACTAACAGGCTTTTTCATGCCTGGGTGCTCTCTAGCTGTATGGAATGGTAGAAATGGTTTTGGAGCTAGAGACCTCTGCTGGAAGTTCACCCCAGCACGGTTCATCTGAATGACCTCGGGCAAGTTCTCTACTGTGAATTTCCTCATCTGTGGCTCAAAACCAATACTCCCTACTCACAAATTTGCTTGGAGTATGATGTCCCATGACATTCCCCATGAATGCATTCCACAGCTGTTTATTGAGTACCTTGTATATGCCAGGCACCGCTATCAGTCTGGGATACAGTAGTAAGCAAGATGAACAAGGTGCCTGTCTTCAGAGAAGCTTATGTTTTATAGGGAGATAGGCAATGAACGAATAAATATATGAAGTAATGTCAGGCAGCATATGAACAGATGAAAATGCTACCCATAGTACCTGGCACCCACAGTCAATATTAAATCAATGTTAATTTCTTTCCCTTTCCAAATATCTCAGCTCTAAGTCAGTATAAGAATAGTTCCTGGCTTAAAGGCTATAAAATTAGCAGAATTTAGAGCTAGTATCTCCAGTCTGGTATCAGGGGCAGTGGCCAGGATTCGCTGGTAAGAAACAAGGACAATAATAGCACCCACCTCAGAGGGTTATAGAGAGGATAGAGGTGGACAGCACGAGCAGAGCTCTTAGTGCTCAATACATAGTAGGTATTCAGAAATAGAAGCTAAACTGAATGAAGAGGAGGCGGCTTGCATTTGACAAGCTGGTTGGGGTCAGCTCATTTAGGTTACTATTTGGTTAGAAGCATGTGTTCTGATGAGCACTGGGTGTTACAGGCAACTAATGAATCATTGAACACTACATCAAAAACTATTGATGTACTATATGCTGGATAAATGAACATTTAAAAAAATAAGAAAGAAAGAAAACAGCTGATGTCCAGAGGGGAGAGGAGAGAAAAAGGATGAGAGGTGGAGGTGGGCTTAGGGGTAGGGCCAATCTCAATGCTGGAGCCAGACACAGAGACTGAAGCTGTGTATAAGTGGTGGCTAGAATGAGACCAGAACCACTTAACCAACCACTTCCTGGGCAGTGTGTGAGCTGCACAAGGCCAGCCAGTGGTGTGTCTCCCTTTTCACTCTGCCTTTCCAGGACACATAACCCAAATATAGGAAGGGTTAAAGGCCAAATGATAGAAACTATAAGTGGACAATGGAACTGGATGAAGGAGCCAGCAAGTTGGGTTAATCAAAGAGGGTCTCCTGGCACTGAGAAATGTAGAGGAAATGGGGGCAGGCCAGAGGCAGTTTCTGAAGGTTCTTGGCTGAGAACTCTCGGCTGATGGTGTGGTGGAGAGACGGCAGGGGAATTAATCAGTTCTTCTTTCCTGAGGGTTAGGTGATATAAACATTACTTGAGAGTCCTTACCAAGAGACTATTTTATTGCAAATGACGGGAACATACAGTCTGGCATTGCTTCTGATACTAAAAATTGGCTTTGAATTCCAGACTTATGGCTTAAGAGCTTGATGGCCCTGCTGAGTCTCAGTTTCTCCTTCTGTATGTGGGGCCCTTAACTACTGGGCCAAGTAAAGTTGTGTATTACTGGGGATAAAAGTAGAGGAGCAGACAAATTATGGCTGAAACAATGGAGAGATTTATAGTCCTATGAATAAGAAGCCCAGCATAGGTAGTCTAGGTTCTAGAGCTACTCAAGAGGTCTCCAAGAAAATAACCTTTTTATGCTCATTCTCCACCATCTTTGTTTATAATTTCTATCCTCCTTGTTGCAAAATGGCTACTCTATCTCTAGGCAGTGTCTATTTTCCAGCGGGATGGAGGATGGGAAGGGGAAGGACATTAGATTTGTTGTTGTCATTGTTGCTAAATCTTTGCCTTTTTATTAGAGAAAAGGAATATCTTCCCTGGGACTTCTGCCTATATCTCAGTGGATAGAACTGGGTCAGATGGCTAATTCTAGATGCAAAAGAGGGTCAGAAGATGAGTTTTTATGTGTGTATTGTTTGTTTGTTTTAAACTAGGCACATTGCTGTCATGAAAAGAAAACCAGGGTTCTGAAAGTAAAAAAGGATGAGAGGAATTTATATTAGTAGTCAACTATCCATCTTTCTAACTACCTCACAGGATTGTTGTGAGGATTATTAACTGCTATGTTATACTCACAGCAGAGTGCCTCAATAATTCTCTCTTCTTTCACTTGGGAGACACAATGACCATCATCTACCTGAAGCTGGAAAATGCTCTTTTCAAGTAGATGCTTGGGAAGCCATATTGAGATCCAGTAGCTTCACTCTGTAGAATCCCAATAGCCATGTGTTCCACTGATGCTTTCAGTGCTCTAAAGTATAGCTCAGCACTTTAAAAGCATGAACTCTAGGCTCAGGTGCACTTAATGGTGATTTGGTTAGTCACATCTTTCTTCAAGAATTGTTTCTGTACCAAATTGTGAGCCTGTAGAGGCAAGGGCTGAGTCATTGGTCTTCATACTCTCACCATCTGGCAGTGTTTGCTTTGTTTATTGAATTGAATTGATACCTTTCCAAGAAGCCATTCATCACTGTATAAGGAATTACTAGTTGAGAATCTCACAATCTATAGCAAATACTAAGGATTTTCACATTTTTATTTTTTCTTTCTTTTCTTCTCACTTTCCATCTCCCTGTTTCCCCCTCAAAATGTATCATTTCAGCCACCTGAAATGGTTATAGACCAAGTCAAAGTTTTTCAGAAAATTCCTATTTACACCATCTCCTTCAATTACAATGATGAGATTGCAAATGGATTTTTGAGTGACCTTGCTTCTTTGACTGGGGGAGAGTTCCATTTTTATAATTTTGGCTGTAAGGATCTGTGTCCTCCAGGGATTGTTCAGGTAAGATCTTAATATAAGAGAGTATTCATTAATTTGGGCATTACAGACTGGAGGCCAGTGGACAATAACTTAATTGAGAAAATTGCTACCATAAAGACAAGTTGAGCAAATGAAATCACCCAAGTGTGTACTACAAAATGTGGTCCAAGGACCATCTGAACTAAGGCATTTATGAAAATGCAGATTCCTGGGTCATACTTCAGAGCTGCTAAATTAGGCTTTAGACATAGAGGCACAGGAATCTTAATTAATATATTTTGTTTTTCCTCTAGGTTTTTTTTTTTTTTTATTATGGAAAGTTTCAAACATACTCGAAAGTAGAAGAGTATGTGGACCCCACCCCATATACCCATTATCAGATTCAATAATTATCAACATTTTGCCAAATTTAGGAATCTGTGTTTTTAACAAGCATTACCAGAAGGTCCCTACCTGTAGTTTGTTAACCACAGCTGTTTACAGAGATTTGTGGGAAACTTAAGAAAAATTCAGATCCTAGGTAGTTGTCTCCTGACCTCTCAGACTGTATAACCTTGGGACCATCTGATAAAGCATTTCATTCCAATAGGCTGATGGGAGAAAGTAAACAAAATTATATTCTCCAGTCCTTTAATCTTGGCCTGAGGAAATACATTTCAAGATTTCTCTTCTAGAGAACTTTTTTTGGTCTTATTGTCTGTCCTGTGGAGTCACTTTAAATCCAGGACAGGCCAGAATATCAATCAGTGCTTATATTTGAAGAAACTACCAGAGTCTGGGGAATGAATCATTTGAAAGGATTGAGGGAACAATGACCTCTCTGAGCTTACACAGAGCACGGAATAGTGACTATAACCCCACCAGCTAGACTGGAAAACCTCATCATCCAGTAGGCATTAGGTAGAGTATAAAGAAGGGTCTTGCCTCAGGAGTAGGGATAACCAAATGCTGCCCCAGGTCTGCTTAGAAAACCTTAAATGAAGACCTGACAGACTCAAACTATATCCTGCATCCCTGAACAAACCCCAAGAATAAATATAAGAAAGCAAAAATATCCATTACCCAAAAAAGTAAATTGACTATTTCTGACATCCAATCAAATAGTACCAGGTATATAAAGAAGCAGGAAAATAAGGTCCATAATGAGAAAAAGCAAACAGAAAAATTAAAACATATGCATAGCTGACTCAGATGTTAGTATTAGAGCATTAAAACAGTTATTGTAGCTGTGTTTGCTGTGTTCAAAAAGGAAGAGACATGAAAGATATAAGTAAGACACAAATAAAAATTTTAGAGGTGATAACTAAAATATATGAGGTAAAAAAATACATGGAATATGAGGAACAACAGGTAAGACATTGCAGAACAAAACACTAGTAAACTGCAAGGCAGCAATAGAAACTATCCAAAATGTAACACAGAGAAGAGAATTAAAGCAATAAACAAGCAAACAAAACCGCAGAAAATAGGGCATAAATGAGCCATGGAAAAATTCAGGAAGGCTAGTAAATACGTAATTGAAACAATAGTGCCAGAATTTTTCCAGTTTGGTTGGAAACTATAAACCCACAGACCCAAGAAACACAATGAATGCCAAGCACAAGAAACATGAAGAAAATCACACCAAGTCATATCAGAATTAAACTTCTCAGAAGTAATGACAAGAGAAAAGTCTTAAACGAATAGGGTGAAAGAAGACAAATGGGTACAGAGGAACACAGGGAAGACTAGCAGCATATTTCTCATCAGAAACAATGCATGTGGAATTATAGCGGAATGATATTTTTAAAGTACTGGAAGACAAAAAGGCTCTGTGTAGAATCTATACCCTGAAAATATCTTTCAAAAAGGGAAGTGGAATGAAGACTTCAGAGATACACAAAAAATGAAAGAACTCGTCACCAATAAACCTGCAGTATAAGAAATGTTAAAGCGAGTACTTCAGGTAGAAGGAAAAGCATATCAGATGGAAATACAGATATACACTAAGGAATGAAAACCGGAGGATAGCTACATGGTAAATGCATAGGTAGATAAGTAAGGCTTTTTTCCCCTTGTTATTTGCATATAATTATAAGGTAAATTACTGGAGGGACTTCCAGTTCCCACAACAAAGGTATAGTCCCATTCCTCCTAGGTCCTACACCTTAAGCTAAAAAATGTCCTGGACATAACACAACAAATAAGCATAAGAATACTCTGAAAGGTGAAAAGAAGAAGGAGGACTTCCTGGGGGCCTCAGAACTTAAGGATTATATGACAATAAGTCTTGGGGGATTTGTTAATGTCTTCCATATATCCCAGAGAGGGCACTGCTGAACCCTCCAATCTGGAATCTGTAATAGACACAGACCAAAAAAAAATGACCCAAGGAAAGCTTATTCTCTCTAGTCAAAAGACTGGGAAGAAGGTGACCTAAAAACAGAAAACCATTTTTGTTTTCTTTTTTTAGATTTTTATTTATTTATTTGACAGAGAGATCACAAGTAGGCAGAGAGGCAGGCAGAGAGGGGTGGGGGGAGCAGGCTTCCCACTGAGCAGAGAGCCCAATGCAGGGCTCATTCTCAGGACCCTGAGACCATGACCTGAGATGAAGGCAGAGGCTTAACCCACTGAGCCACTCAGGTGCCCCAGAAAACCTTTTAAACAATATCTGCCATAATCCACCCATATAACAATGGAAAAACTGCACCCCTTTCCCTGAGATTTGAGTGGAACTGAACAAAGAGCTGATTTTCCACACTACTGGGAAGTAAGCGATGGTGCTCTGATCCCTCTGCCAGGTGGTATCAAGGAACTGACCAGAGAGCTAATCTTCCAGCCTTCACTGTCAGAGTAGTGTGAGTAGGGCTGAATGGAAAGCTGATTTTCCAGACCCTGATAGAGTAGGTGGTGCTCTAACTCCCATGCTAGGATAGTATCAGAAGATTGAGAAGGAAGCTTATTGTCCATCCCCTCTCCAGTGGAAGACAGTAGTGCTCTGATTCTCCCACCATGGAGTCCAGTGGCAAACTGGGTCTCTATCCCACCAGGCATTTCTAAGACTTAACAAAGCAATGTGAGGATGGTCCAGTCACTACTGTACTTTGCTTCAGCCCTCATCTCAGTGGGACTCAGCAACGAGATGAACTTCCACAAACACTCAACATCAGTGAAAAAGAAAAAGGAATTGTGAGTTACAGATAGACAATGCTCCACTTTCCCCCTGTCCCTGATGCCAATGAGGGTCGATAGGGTGCTGAGCCTCCATTAACACCCAACAGAATAAAAATAAATGAAGTGTGAAAGGGGAGTAACCCCCACTGTGGTCCTTTCTGAGTGGAGAGCTGATTCTCAGCCCCCATTCAGGAACATTAAGACCAAAGGAGGCAGTGCTATCTGGGGCTACTCTGTACTCTGATTCCCTACCCTTAGGATCTCTCACTGTGAACAAAGTAGAGATTACTGGCCTACATAAAGAGAACTGAACTTCCAATTCCTGAACTCCTGACACTGTCACAGCCTGCCTTGATGAAAATAACTGGAAAAAAAATCCACTAGATACACAGTTGTGCCCCAAAGAAAGTAAAATATAGCTGCAAGAGTCCCCAAACGTATTAAAAAGTATACTAGAAAAACAGGTTCACTGGAATAGGTGGTCAAGACTAGCCAAAGAGACACAGCCACAAGTGGCCTAGTCTTGGAAGCCTCTTTTCCCCCACAGATCTGAGACTCTTCTCTGCACAGAGGCATCAGAGTGTATGGGAAGAATAGGCAAGAAGACCTCAGCCAGAGCAAGGGGTTCATTCCAGGAAAACTGTCTTCCTATGCCTCCTAAGCTACCTAGTGACACAGGTCACCCAGGGGACACTAGTTGTAGAGGCACCAAGAAACACCTGGCAGTCTGACTAGGGGAAACTCCTTTTCCCTGCTCAGACAGCACCAGCAGAGACTAGTGGGAGCCCCAGCAACACCAAATTGAAAGAAGACCAAAATAATATAAAAAAGTCTCTGAAAATTAAATTGCCATTGGAGCAAGAGCCCACAAAAGTAGGACTAAAGTCTCACATGCTAAATTTAAACAGGGTTACTGCAAGCTAAAATAAAAGCTTTAAAATAGAACCCAATGTGAGACAGGAATCCATCAGAATCCTAGAGGAGAACATAGGCAGTAATCTCTTCGATATCAGCCACAGCAACTTCTTTCAAGATATGTCTCCAAAGGCAAAGGAAACAAAAGCGAAGATGAACTTTTGGGACTTCATCAAAATCAAAAACTTCTGCACAGCAAAGGAAATAGTCAAGAAAACAAAGAGGCAACCCATGGAATGGGAGAAGATATTTGCAAATGACAGTACAGACAAAAAGTTGATATCCAGGATCTATAATGAACTCCTCAAACTCAACACACACAAAACAGCAATCATATCAAAAAATGGGCAGAAGACATGGACAGACACTTCTCTAATAAAGACATACAAATGGCTATCAGACACATGAAAAAATGTTCATCACCAGCCATCAGGGAGATTCAAATTAAAACTACATTGAGTTATCATCTTACACCAGTTAGAATGGCCAAAATTAGCAAGACAGGAAACAACATGTGTTGGAAAGGATGTGGAGTAAGGGAAACCCTCTTACACTGTTGGTGGGAATGCAAGTTGGTGCAGCCACTTTGGAGAACAGTGTGGAGATTCCTCAAGAAATTAAAAATAGAACTTCCCTATGACCCTGCCATTGCACTCCTGGGTATTTACCCCAAAGATACAGATGTCGTGAAAAGAAGGGCCATCTGTACCCCAATGTTTTTTTTTAAAAGGTTTTATTTATTTATTTGACAGAGAGAGATCACAAGTAGGCAGAGAGGCAGGCAGAGAGAGAGAGAGAGAGAGGAGGAAGCAGGCTCCCTGCTGAGCAGAGAGCCCGATGTGGGACTCGATCCCAGGACCCTGAGATCATGACCCAAGCCGAAGGCAGCAGCTTAACCCACTGAGCCACCCAGGCACCCTGTACCCCCAATGTTTATAGCAGCAATGGCCACGGTTGCCAAACTGGAAAGAACCAAGATGCCCTTCAACAGACGAATGGATAAGGAAGATGTGGTCCATATACACTATGGAGTATTATGCCTCCATCAGAAAGGACGAATACCCAACTTTTGTAGCAACATGGTTGGGACTGGAAGAGATTATGCTGAGTGAAATAAGTCAAGCAGAGAGAGTCAATTATCATATGGTTTCACTTATTTGTGGAGCATAACAAATAGCATGGAGGACAAGGGGAGTTAGGAGAAGGGAGTTGGGGAAATTGGAAGGGGAGGTGAATCATGAGAGCCTATGGACTCTGAAAAACAATCTGAGGGTTTTGAAGGGGCGGGGAGTGGGAGGTCGGGGTACCAGGTGGTGGGTATTATAGAGGGCACGGATTGCATGGAGCACTGGGTGTGGTGCAAAAATAATGAATACTGTTATGCTGAAAATTAAAAAAAAATTTTTTTTAAATACATATAACAGAACAAAACAACAACAACAAAAATAGAACCCAGACTCTCATAATGCAATAAAGCTAGAATGTTCAGGATACAGTAAAAAAAATCACTCATCATACCAAGAAACAGTAAAATCACAACTTAAACAAGACGAGACCATCACATGATCCCAACACTGAGATAGATGAATTAGATGTTGGAATTACTTGATCAAGATTTTAAAGAACCTACATAAAAATGCTTCAGCAATCAATTATAAGTTATATGGAGACAAATGAGCAAATAGAAAATATCAGTGAAGATGTAGAAGTTATAAAAATTTCCAAGTTGATATTACAGAACTGGAATCTATAATAGCAAGTAAACCCACTGGGTGGGCTCAATGGTGAGAGTGGAAATGACTTGATTTTACCAGTGAAATTGAGGTCTGACAATAGAATTTAGCCAGTCTGAACAATGGAGAGAATATACTGAAAAACAACAACAAAAGAAGCCAGAACCATGGGGACCTATAGGACAATAACTGAAGATCCAACATTAGTATCATTGGAGTTCCCCAGAGAGAAGAAAGAAAGGGGAGCTGAAAGACTACATGGAAAAATAACTGAAAACTCCTCAAATTTGGTGAAGGATAAAAACATACAGATTGAAGAAGCTGAGTAAACTCCAAAGAGGATAAACCCAAAGAAATCCATGCGAAGACACACTGTGTTTCAACATTCAAAAATCAAAGACATTTTCTGTTGAAGGGCATCTTGGCTCTTTCTTCAGATGAATGGATAAAGAAGATGTGGTCCATATATACAATGGAATATTACTCAGCCATCCTAAAGGATGAGTACCCAACTTTTGCATCAACATGGGTGGAGGAACTTATGCATGCATACAACATGCATCAACTGGAGGAGATTATGCTGAGTGAAATAAGTCAAGCAGAGAAAGTCAATTATCATATGGTTTCACCTACTTGTAGAATATAAGGAATAACATGGAGGACATTAGGAGAAGGAAAGGAAAAGTGAAGAGGGGGGAAATTGGAGGGAGAGAGGAACCATGAGAGACTGTGGACTCCAAGAAACCAACTGAGGGTTTTAGAGGGGAAATGGTGGGGGAATGGGTGAGCCTGGTGGTGGATATTAAGGAGGGCATGTACAGCATGGAGCACTGGGTGTTATATGAAAACAGTGAATCATGGAACACTACATCAAAAATTAATGATGTACTGTATGGTGACTAACATAACACAATAAAATATTTTTTTAAAAAATTGAAGACAAAGTCCTTAAAATAGCCCAAAGAAATGACATCAAATTGAGAGTGGATTTTACCAAGGAGGCCAGAAAAGTTTCACAATATTTTTCAAGTGTGGGAAGAAAAGAACCATTGACCACATATTTTGGACAAAACTATCCTTCAGGAATGAAGAGGAAATAAAAATATTCTCAGAGAAATAAAAATTAAAAGAATTTGTTGCTAGAAGCCCTACTCTTTTATTGGCTACAGGAAGTTCTTCAGGCAAAAGGAAATAGAAAAATAAGAAATTGTGGAGCATCATGGAAGAAGGGAGAAAAAGCAAAAATATGAGTAGATGTAATAAGTGTCCTTTTCCTCATGAAATCATATTCAGTGATTGAAATAAAAATTATGGCACTCTGTGATATTCAAGACAGTGATAATTTAAAAGTAAAGAAGGTAAAGGGACCTAAGTGGAAGTGAGGTTTCCATATTTTCCTTGAAATAGAAAAATGTTAATGCTAGTAGACTGTTAAAAATCTCACTCATATGCTATCCATACTCAGAGAAACCATTATGAAAACAATATAAAGAGATATACTCAAAAACACTGCAAATAAATCAAGATAGAATTATTTTTTTAAAAGTTCAAGTAACCTGAAGGAAGGCGGGAAAGAAACAGAGGAGCAAGACCAATGAAACAAGTAGAAAACAAATAATAAAATAACAGAACTTTAACACATCAATAATTACTTTAAATGTAAATGATATAATTACCCCAATTGAAAGGAGAAATAGAAAAATACAAGATTATACTTGTAGACTTCAATACATCTCTCCCAGCAAATGACAGAAACTACTAGATGCAAAATCAGCAAGACAGAGAAGATCTAAACAGCACAACCAACAAGATCTAATTGCCACAGATAAAATACTCCCCACCACAACAGCCAAATACAAACTTTTTTCTAGTGTTCATGGTATACTTATTAAGATAGGCTGTACAACAGGTGATAAAACAAACCTCAGCTGATTTAAAAGCATTGGCTATAATAGCTGAATTACAGATTAATTCATTACATATTAATAGCCCAAGAGTCCATCAACTGATGAATGGATAAAGAAGATGTGGAATTTAATTCAGCCATAAATAAGAATGAAATCTTGCCATTTGCAGTGGCATGGATGGAGCTAAAGAGTATTATGCTAAGTGAAAGAAGTCTGTCAGAGAATGACAAATACCGTATAATTTCACTCATATGTGGAGTTTAAGAAGAAAATGAACAAAGGGGAAAAAAGAGAGAGGGAGGCCAACCAACCAACCAAACAAACAAACAAAAAAACACCAGACTCTTAACTGTAGAGAACAAACCAGTAGTTACCAGAGAGGAGATGGGAGGGGGTGCAATGGGTGAAGTAGGGGATGGGGATTAAGGAGTCAAAGGAATGTCAAAGCTTTTCAAATGGTACACTTCACATGCATTTGCTTTATTGTATATGAGTTATATTTCAATAAAGCTGTTTATTAAAATGGAATAGTATGAGAATGACATGAAATCCTTTAATTCTTCTTTTCCTCATATAGTTGACTTTCTGTTAGAAATGTTTGAAATTTGAACTCTTTTATACAATTTTACAATATATTTACATCTTATTTTGGCAGAATGAAGATTTGACTCTTTTAATTAAGGAAATGGAGCAGGGACAAAGTGACCTGGAGAAGGTACAAGACCTTTATTCAGAGTCCTTAATCATGGATTGGTGGTACAATGGAGAAAAGGAAGGGGACAATAAGTGAGTGTGCCAAAGCCCCTGTTTTCCTCATCACTGGGGTCCTCTCAGATGCTCTGCTCACTCTGCTTGACACCTCTTCTTTCTGCAGTACTTTTGGGATTTCCTTTAGTGTAAAGAATCATATAGCATAGGGCGCCTGGGTGGCTCAGTGGGTTAAAGAATCTCATAGCATGATTATGTTAGAATTTCTCTTAAGAAAGGAGAAGGCATAATCTAATAATTTAATTATCTAACATATGGCTTAAGGAGGCCACATATTTACCTTTATATGTAAGTTCTGGAATCTTTGCATGGCACTTAGAACAGTGTTAACAGTTTACTCCACTCTGTGGATGGGCCCCCCCCCCCCCAACCCCAACAGTCATAGAACACAGCAGGAGTGCTGTGTAGGGCAGGAGAGCGGACTCAGGGATTAAGAGGCCCAGGGTTCTGGACTTCACTCTGTGTGATGTTGGTGAATCCCTGACTTCTCTCCAAACCTGTCCATTGATGAGTCTTGGTTTCCTCTTTAAAATGGCAGCTATGGTGGTAGGATTTGGGATAGATAATATCTCAGGTTTTTTTCTACCCTATATTCTAATATGTCTCTAATTAGTAATTTTTAAACAAAAATCAGAACCAATGTGACACTCAGAAAAGGTATCAAATCTTATTAAAAGAATTTAACATTGTACAGATACTCAAATATCACAGCTTCATATAAATACTCTATCAGGAGGATATCTTTTTATTTTAAAGCATGATAGCTAATGGAAAGAAGTTAAAAATACATTTATCAGGGGCACCTGGGTGGCTCAGTAGGTTAAGCCTCTGCCTTCGGTGCAGGTCATGATCCCAGGGTCCTGGGATCGAGCCCTGCATTGCATCGGGCTCTCTGCTCAGCAGGGAGCCTGCTTTCCCGTCTGTCTCTGCCTGCCTCTCTGCCTACTTGTGATCTCTGTCTGTCAAATAAGTGAACAAAATCTTAAAAAAAAAAATACATTTATCAATCAGGATTTCATCTTCATCAAAATTCACTGTCTTCCTGTTAGCAAATTAAGCATTAATATGGGCAGGGAGCAGGGCACGAGCAATGGAATCAGTAAAAAATGATAAATGTTATACTGGGCCATCTCATAATGAGCTATTACAACATTATTTTTAAAGTATTGGAAAAGCTCAGATACAACTTCTAAATGCAGAGAATTTGCACAAGTAAACTAACAGTCAAATAAATGGGCAGCACCTCAGTGTGAATTACCCTCTGTACCTTACCAGCCATTGTTTGGAAGTTGGCTTAGTCAGTTGACTCTATCTGCCATTCATTGAGTAGTGGATGCATTCTTTTTTTATATTTCTTTTTTAGGGGCTGGATAAGGCAGGTTCTGGAGTCATGCAGAGAAGTATTTTAATCCAGGCTTCCTACCATTACATGTTGGGTAAATTTAGGCGAGTTACTTAACCTTGTGGAGCCTCAGTTTCCTGATCTACAACATAGGAATAATGGTAGTCGGAGGGTTGTTGGGGAGATTAAACGAGGTTATGACTGTTATATAATAAGAGCTCTGAATTAACATAAAGAAAGAATAAAGCTCAATGCCTCGTTCTACAGGTAGCATGTTTCTATCCTTAGAACATTAGGGGGGGCGACTGGGTGGCTCAGTGTGTTGAAGCCTCTGCCTTCGGCTCAGGTCATGATCCCAGGGTTCTGGGATGGAGCCCCACATCGGGCTCTCTGCTCTGTGGAGAGCCTGCTTCCTCCTCTCTTTCTGCCTGCCTCTCTGCCTTCTTGTGATCTCTGTCAAATAAATAAATAAAAATGTTTAAAAAAAAAAAGATTAGGAAAAGTTAATTCACTGATTTAACTACACTCAAAAACAAATTGCCTTGTTCTTGCTTTCTACCAGGTGAAAAACATTTCAGCCTCCAATCTCCTCACTCTTCCTTTCTTTTTTTTTTTTAATTTAATTTTTTTTTTCAGTGTTCCAAGATTCATTGTGCTCCATGCAATACGTGCCCATGCAATACGTGCCCTCCTTAGTACCCACCACCAGGCTCACCTAACCCCACACCACCTCCCCTCCAAAACCCTCAGTTTGTTTCTCAGAGTCCACAGTCTTATGGTTTGTCTCCCCCTCCAATTTCCCCCAATTCACTTTTCCTTTCCTTTTCCCAATGTCCTCCATATTATTCCTTATGCTCCACAAGTAGGTGAAACCATATGATAATTGACTCTGCTTTGTTTATTTCACTCAGCATAATCTCCTCCAGTCCCTTCCTTTTTTTTTTCCCCAACATTGTGGAGTACATACCATGTTCCAGGCAAACTGGGATGCACAGATGAATACAGACCCAGTCCCTTCCATCACAAGATGCACAATGTGGTGGGGCATACAGACGTACATGATTATGGAACACTGGGGGTGGTCTACAAAGTAGGCAGTCAGGTCGAGGGTGAAGGAAGGAGGCCATGCTTTACAGTGTTGGAGCAGGAGATTGTTCTGGAAACTTGCCTTTCTGTGGTTGCTATGTTCAGAGCTTCAAAAAGATAGATCTGGGAGGATTCTCAGGCATTTCTAGGGCACCTCCTGGCCCCAGATCTTCACAGGAGTGGTTTCCTGTGATCTGATATTGGCACAGGGGTCCAAGGCAAGGATTTCTCTTCTCTGGCTTTTGTAAGAGCTAGCTATTCAACCCTTTGGTTAGAGAAAGGGGTTTCCGTAAGGCTTTTTGATTTACAACTGGCTCTCCCTTATGTTAATTCTCACATCAGTCCCATAGAGTCAGTGCACACCTGAATTTCCTGCAGTTTTTAGAGGAGGAGGAGGATGAAGTTCAAAGACTGAGGGACTTTACCGTGTCCACACAGCCAGAAAGGAACAGAACTGTGATGTGAGCCGTATCTAATGACTCCACATCGGGGCCCCTGTTCACACTTCTGCTTTGGGTGGGGAAAAAGATTATTCTTGAATTAACCAGACGACAGGAAGCCCCCTCCTTTAGTTTGTAGCATTCAACATGATTCTATTGATCTAACTGCCTTCTTGATGGAAATTTTGTCTTTTTATCTCTCCTCTTATTCCTCTTTTTTTTTCTTCTATTTTTTGTCTAAATCAAAACAGGCATCAAAAAGAAATCTGTTCTATGGTTTCAACCCCAGAAAAATATGCAAAACCTCATTCTGATGTCAAGTCAACACCAATGTCATCCCTAAATATGTTGTACTTACCAGAGGATCTTTCAAATCAAAAGATTCAGAAAAAGAAAGTCCTTCATGCAGGTATCAGTGAACAAAATGGTTTGATTCTCATTATAGGTTTTCCTTCAATGCAAGAAGGTAAAATAAAACTAAATCCACATAATATTTTAAAAGGAACCTAAACCTGTGGGATTTTTTGGTTTTGTTTTTGCTTTATTGATATATAATTGACCCAAACATTATTTTGGTTTTAGGAGTACAACATAATGACTTGATATTTGTATATATTGAAAAACGATCACCACAGTAAGTCTAGTTATCATCTGTCACAACACACAGTTACAAAAACATTTATGATGAAGACTTTTAAGATCTGTGCTCTTAGCAATTTTCAGATATACAGTAAAGTATTAACTATAGTCACCATGCTAAATATTACATCCCCATGACTTTATTTATTTTATAACTGGAGGTTTTTATCTTTAGACCCCTTCTCCCACTTTGCCCACTTCCCCATCTCCCACCTCTGGCAACAATCAGTCTGCTCTTCACGTCTATGAAATTGGTTTGTTTTTTGGTTTTGGGTTTTTTTTTTTTGTGGGTTTTGTTTTAGGATTCCACATATAAGTGAAGCTATATAGTATTTGCCTTTCTCTGTCTGACTTATTTCATTTAGCATAATGTACTCACAGTCCATCCATCCGTGTTGTGACAAATGGCAAGATCTCTTTCTTTTTCTAGCTGAATCATACTCGTGTGTTTGTATTTGTAATATGTATATATATTATATCTTTATCCATTTATCCATTGATGGACACTGAGTTTGCTTCCATATCTTCACTATTGTAAATAATGCTGCAGTGAACATTGGGGTGCATACATCTTTTTGAGTTAGTGCTTTTGTTTTCTTTGGCTATATATCCAGAATTTGGCTATATATCCAGAATTGCTGAATCATATGATAATTCTAATTTTTTGAGAAACCTCTATACTATTTTCTAGAGTGGCCACACCAATTTACATTCCTACCAGCAGTGCCCAAGGGTTCCCTTTTCTTCACATCTTCACCAATACTTGTTATTTGTCTTTTTGATTCCAGCCATTCTAACAGGTGTGAGGTGATGTCTTGATTTTGATTTGCATTTCCTTTTCATTTTGTTCATTGTTTCCTTCATTGTGCAGAGCTTTTTATTTTGATATAGTCCCAATAGTTTAATTTTGCTTTTGTTTCCCTTTTCAGAGGAGATAGATCTAAAAAAAAAAGTCTCTGTGGCCAATGTCAAAGAAATTACTGCCTCTGTTTTCTTACAGGTGTTTTATAGCTTTAGGTCTCAACATTTAGGTCTATAATCCATCTTTTGAGTTTATGTTTGTTATAGTGAGAAAGTTGACCAGTTTCATTCTCTTGCATGTATCTGTCCAATTTTCCTGGAACCATTTGTCAAAGAGGCTTTTTCCCACTCTATATAATCAACTCAAAATAATCCTGTGCCATGGATTATTTGACTATAAAAGTGTGGGTTTTCTCTGGACTCTATATTCTGTCCTATTGATTTGTTTGTCTTTTTTGTGCCAGTAGCATTCTTTTTGATATGTGTAGCTTTGTGCTCTTGCAATCCAGGATTGTGATGCCTCCAGCTTTTTCTTTTTCAAGATTGCTTTGGCTATTTAGGGCCTTTTGTAGTTCCATACAAATGTCAGTATTATTTGTTCTCTAAGAAAAACATTGCTGGTATTTTGATAGGAGTTATATTAAATCTTTAAATTGCTTTGGGTAATATGGACATTTTAACATTATTTGTTCTTCTAATCCTTGAGCAGGGAATATTTTACCACTTGTGTCATCTTCAATTTCTATTATTGGTGTTTTATAGTTTTCAAAGTATAGGTCTTTTACCTCTTTGGTGATAAGTTTATTCCTAGGTATTTGATTATTTTTGATGTAGTTGTAGATGGGATTGTTTTCTTTCTTTTAGCGACTTCATTATGAGTGTATAGAAATGCAATGGATTTCTCTATGTTAATTTTGTATCCTGCAACTTTACTAAATTCTCTTACCAGTTCTAGTAGTTTATTGGTGGAGTCTTTTGGGCTTTCTATATAAAGTATCATGTCATCTGCAAATAGTGAATGTTTCACATCTTTACCAATTTGGATGCCTTTTATTTCTTTTTATTATGTAATTGGTCTGGCTAAGACTTCTAGCAGTACGTTGAATAAAAATGGTGAGATTGAGCATCCTTGTCTTTTTCCTGCTCTTAGAGGAAAAGTTAATCAATTTTTCACCATTGAGTATGGTGTTAGCTGTGATTTTTTCGTATATGGCTTTTATTATGTTGAGGTATATTTCCTCTAACCCTACTATGTTGAGAGGTTTTTATCATGAATGGAGTTTTTATCATTTGTCCTTCGTCAAATGCTTTTTCTACATCTATTGAGATGATCCATACAGTTTTTATCCTTTCTCTTTTTAATGTGATGTATCACATTGATTTGTGAATATTGAAACACCTTTACATCCTGGGAATAAATCCCATTTGATTGTGCTGAGTGATTTTTTTAATGTTTTGTTGAATTCTGTTTGAAAATCTTTTCTTAAAAATTTTTGCATCTATGTTCATCAGTGATACTGACCTGTAGTTGTCATTTCTCATAGTGTCTTTATCTGGTTTGGGGTTCTTTTTATTTTTATTCATTTATTTATTTATTTTTTCTTACCATAGCATATACCCTCCCTATGTTCATCACTCAGCCACCCCATTCTTCCCACCATCCACCCCTCCAGCAACCCTGTTTGTTCTGAGATTAAGAGTATCTCGTGGTTTGTTTCCCTCTCTAGTTTCATCTTGTTTCATTTTTTCCCTCCCTTCACCTATGATCCTGTCTTGTCTCTCAAATTCCTCATATCAGGGAGATCATAATTATCTTTTTCTGATTGACTTATTTCCTAGCATAATACCCTTTAGTTCCATCCATGTCATTCCAAATGGCAAGATTTCAGGGGTTTTTTGATGGCTGCATAGATTCCATTATATCACATATTCTTTATCCATTCATCTAGGCTCTTTCCATAGTGTGGCTGTTGTGGACATTGCTGCTATAAACATTTGAGTACAGGTACCCATTTGGATCACTACATTTGTATCTTTAGGGTAAATACCCAGTAGTGCGATAGCTGAGTCATAGGGTAAGCTCTATTTTCAACTCTTTGAGGAACCTCCATGCTGTTTTCCAGAATAGCTATACCATCTTGCATTCCCATCAAGAGTGTAGGAGGGTTCCCCCTTCTCTGCATCCTTGCCAACACCTGTCATTTCCTGACTGGTTAATTTTAGCCATTCTAACTGGTGTGAGGTAGTATCTCACTGTGGTTTTAATTTGTATTTCCCTGATGCTGAGGGATGCTTAGTACTTTTTCATGTGTCTGTTGGCCATTTGGATGTCTTCTTTGCAGAAATGTGTGTTCATGTCTTCTGCCCATTTCTTGATTGGGTTATTTTTTCTTTGGGTGTTGAGTTTGATAAGTTCTTTATAGATTTTGGATACTGGCCCTTTATCTGATATGTATTTGCAAATATCTTTTCCCATTCTGTCAGTTGTCTTTTGGTTTTGTTGACTGTTTCCTTTGCTGTGCAAAAGCTTTTGATCTTGATGAAGTCTCAATAGTTCATTTTTGCCCTTGTTTTCCTTGCCTTTGGCAATGTGTCTGGGAAGAAGTTGCTGCAGCTGGGGTCGAAGAGGTTGCTGCCTGTGTTCTCCTCAAGGATTTTGTTCAATTCCTCTCTTAACATTGAGGTCTTTCCTCCATTTTGAGTCTATTTTTATGTGTGGTGTAAGGAAATGGTCCAGTTTCATTCTTCTGCTTGTGGTTGTCCAGTTTTCACAATACCATTTTTCCATTAGGCATTCTTTCCTACTTTTGTCAAAGATTAGTTGACCATAGAGTTAAGAGTCCATTTCTGGGCTCTCTGTTCTTTTCCACTGATCTTTGTGTCTGTTTTTGTATGAGTAGCATACTGTCTTGATGATTACAGCTTTGTAATAGAGCTTGAAGTCTGGAATTTTAATATCCCAATTTTGGTTTTCTTTTTAAACATTTCTCTGGATATTCAGGGTCTTTTCTGGTTCCATTTAAATTAGGATTATTTCTCCCCTTTCCTTGAAAAAATTTGATGGTATTTTGATAAGGATTGCATTAACTTGTAGATTGCTCTAGGTAGCATAGACATTTTCACAGTATTTGTTCTTCCAATCCATGAGCATGGAATGTTTTTCCATTTCTTTGTGTCTTCCTCAATTTCTTTCATGAGTATTCTATAGGTTTCTGAGTACAGATTCCTTGTCTGTTTGGATAGATTTATTCCTAGGTATCTTACGGTTTTGGATGCAATTGTAAATAGGATCGACTCCTTAATTTCCCTTTCTTCTGTCTTGTTGTTGGTGTGTACAAATGCAACTGATTTCTGTGCATTGATTTTATATCCTGACACTTTACTGAATTCCTGTATGAGTTCTAGCAGCTTTGGAATGGACTCTTTTGGGTTTTCCACATAAAGTACCATATCATCTGTAAAGAGGGAGAGTTTGAATTCTTTGGAGATTAGGATGCCCTTTATTTCTTTTTGTTGTCTGATTGCTGAGGCTAGGACTTCTAGTACTATGTTGAATAACAGTGATGATAGTGGACATCCCTGCCATGTTCCTGTCTTTAGGGGAATAGCTCTCAGTTTTCCCCCATTGAGAATGATATTCGTTGTGGGGTTTTCATAGGTGGCTTTGATGATATTGAGGTATGTACCCTCTATCCCTACACTGTGAAGAGTTTTCATCACGAAAGGATGCTGTAGTTCCCTTTTACGAAGATGACGCTGAAAGCTAAGAAAGAAGCCTCCCCCCCACCAAAGCCGAAGCCAAGGCAAAGGCTTTGAAGGCCAAGAAAGCAGTGCTGAAAGGTGTCCACAGTCACAAAAAAAGAGAAGATCCGCACATCACCTATATTTCGATGACCCAAGACTCTGCGTCTCTGAAGGCAGCCCAAATACCCTCAAAAGAGTGTCCCCAGGAGAAACAAGCTTGATCACTATGCCGTCATCAAGTTCCCCCTGACTACTGAGTCAGCTGTGAAGAAAATAGAAGACAACAACACACTTGTGTTCATTGTGGATGTCAAGGCCAAGAAGCACCAGATCAGACAGACTGTGAAGAAGCTCTGTGATATTAATTTGGCCAAGGTCAACACCTTGATCAGGCCTGATGGAGAGAAGAAGGCATATGTTCAACTGGCCCCTGACTATGATGCTTTGGATGTTGCCAACAAAATTGGGATCATCTAAACTGAGTTCAGCTGGCTAAATCTAAATACATTT
Source organism: Mustela nigripes (assembly GCF_022355385.1). Lineage (NCBI taxonomy): Eukaryota > Metazoa > Chordata > Mammalia > Carnivora > Mustelidae > Mustela > Mustela nigripes. The sequence continues at coordinate 74,911,035 of NC_081563.1, read as the reverse complement.
TTTCATGATTAAAAAAAAAAGAATGCTGTAATTTGTCAAATGCTTTTCCAGCATCTATTGAGAGTATCATATGGTTCTTGTTCTTTCTTTTATTAATGTATCACATTGATTTGTGGATGTTGAACCAACGTTGGAACCCAGGAATAAATCCCACTTGATCGTGGTGAATAATCCTTTTAATGTACTGTTGGATCTTATTGGCTAGTATTTTGGTGGGAATTTTCACATCTGTGTTCATCAAGGATATTGGTCTGTAATTCTCCTTTTCAGTGGGAGTCTTTGTCTGGTTTTGGGAGCAAGGTAATGCTGGCCTCATAAAATGAGTTTGGAAGTTTTCCTTCCATTTCAATTTTTTGGAACAGCTTCAGGAGAATAGGTATTAATTCTTCTTTAAATATTTGGTAGAATTCCCCTGGGAAGCCATCTGGCCCTGGCTCTTACTTGTTGGGAGATTTTTGATAACTGCTTCAATCTTCTTACTGGTAATGGGTCTGTTCAGGTTTTCTATGTCTTCTTGGTTCAGTTTTGGTAGTTCATATGTCTCTAGGAATACATCCATTTCTTCCAGATTGTCAAATTTGCTGTTGTATAGTTGGTCAAAATATGTTCTTATAATTGTTTGTATTTCTTTGGTATTGATTGTGATCTCTGCTCTTTCATTCATGATTTTATTAATTTGGGTCCTTTTTCTTTTCTTTTTGATAAGTCTGCTAGGGGTTTATCAATCTTATTCATTCTTCCAAAGAACCAGCTCCTAGTTTTGTTTATCTGCTCTACTCTTCTTTTTGTTTCTATTTCATTGATTTCTGCTCCAATCTTTATTATTTCTCTTCTTCTGCTGGGTTTAGGACTTTTTTTGATGTTCTTTCTCCAGCTCCTTCATGTGTAGGGTTAGGTTGTGTATTTGAGACCTTTCTTGTTTCTTGAGACAGGTTTGTATTGCTATATATTTACCTCTCAGGAACGCCTTTACTATGTCCCTAAGATTTTGAACAGTTGTGTTTTCATTTCATTTGTTTCCATGAACTTTTTAAAATTTCTCTTTAATTTCCTGGTTGATGTATTTATCCTTTACTAGGATGCTCTTTAGCCTCCATGTGTTTGCATTCTTTTCAACTTTCCTCTTGTGATTGAGTTCTAGTTTCGAGGCATTGTCATCTGAAAATGTGCAGGGAATGATCTGAATCTTTTGATACTGGTTAAGACCTGATTTGTTTCCTTGGGTATGATCTATTCTGGAGACTGTTCCAGTTTCACCTGAGAAGAATGTGTATTCTGTTGCTTTGGGATAGAATGTTCTAAATATATCTGTGATGTCCATCTGGTCCACTGTGTCATTTAAAGCCTTTATTTCCTTGTTGATATTTTGCTTAGATGATCTGTTCACTTCAGTGAGGAGAATGTTAAATCCCCTACTATTCTTGTATTATTGTCTATGTGTTTCTTTGATTTTGTTCTTAATTGGTTTATATATTTGGCTGCTACCATAGTAGGGGCATAGATATTTAAAATTGTTAGATTTTCAGCATGGAGGTTCCTCAAAAAGTTGAAAATAGAGCGACCCTATGACCCAGCAATAGCACTACTGGGTATTTACCCTAAAGATACAAATGTAGTGATCTGAAGGGACAAATGCACCCAACTGTTTATAGCAGTAATGTCCACGATAGCCAAACTATGGAAAGAACCTAGATATCTATCAATAGATGAATGGATAAAGAAAATGTGGTATATATATATACAATGGAATACTATGCAGCCATTAAAAGAAATGAAATCTTGCCATTTGCAACAACATGGATGGAGATAGAGGGTAATATGCTGAGCGAAATAAGTCAATCAGAGAAAGACAATTAACTTATGATCTCCCTGATAAAAGGAATTTGAGGGGCAGAGTGGGGGGTTTGGAGAGTAGGGAAGGGAAAAATGGAACAAGATGTGATCGGGAGACAAACCATAAGAGACTCTTAATCTCACAAAACAAACCGAGGGTTCCTGCGGGGTGTGGGGGGGAGTAGGGATAGGGTGGTTGGGTTATGGACATTGGGGAGGGTATGTGCTATGGTGAGTGTTATGAAATGTGTAAGCCTGATGATTCACAGATCTGTACCCCTGGGGCAAATGATACATTATATGCTAATAAAAATAGTTAAAATAATAAACTAAATAAAATTGTTAGATCTTCTTGTGGGACAGACCCTTCAAGTATGATATAGTGTCCTTCTCATCTCTTATGATAGTCTTCTGCTTAAAATCTAATTTGTTTGATAGAAGGATTGCTACCCCAGCTTTCTTTTGATGTCCATTAACATGGTAAATTGTTTTCCACACCCTCACTTTCAATCTGGAGGTGTCTTTGAGTCTAAAATTAGTTTCTTGTAGACAGCACATCGATAGGTCTTGTTTTTTTTAATCCATTCTGATACCTTGTGTATTTTGATTGGGGCATTTAACCCATTTACATTCAGGCTAATTATTGAAAGTTAAGAATTTAGTGCCATGTATTGCCTGTAAGGAGACTGTTACTACCTATTGTCTCTGTTCCTTTCCAGTCTATGTTACTTTTAGGCTCTCTCTTGCTAAGAGAGGACCTTTTTCAATATTTTCTATAGGGCTGGTTTGGTGTTTGCATATTCTCTTAGTTTTTGTTTGCCCTGGAAGCTTTTTATCTCTCCTTCTATTTTCATTGACAGCCTAGCTGAATGTAGTATTCTTGGCTGCATATTTTTCTGGTTTAATGCTCTGAATATATCATGCCAGTCCTTTCTGGCCTGCCAGGTCTCTGTGGATAGTCTGCTGCCAATCTAATATTTCTACTATTGTATGTTACAGACCTCTTGTCCTGAGCTGCTTTCAGGATTTTCTCTTTGTTTCTGAGTTTAACCATTAAATGATGGGGTGTTGGCCTATTTTTATTGATTTCAGGGGGAGTTCTCTGTGCCTCCTGGAATTTGATACTTGTTTCCTTCCCCCATATCAGGAAAGTTCTCTGCTATGATTTGCTCCAATGTACATTCTGCCCCCTCTCTCTTTCTTCTTTTTCTGTGATCCCAATTATTGTAATATTGTTTCATCTTGTGTCATCACTTATCTCTCAAATTCTCCGCTCATTATCCAGCAGTTGTTTATCTCTCTTTTTCTCAGTTTCTTTATTCTCCATCATTTGCCTTCTATATCACTAATTCTCTCTTCTGCCTCATTTATCCTAGCAGTAAGAGCTTCCATTTTTGATTGCTCATTAATAGCTTTTTTTTTATTTTAACTTGCTTAAATTTTATTTCTTTAATTTCTCCAGAAAGGATTTTATTTCTCCAGAACGTCATTCTCTAGTATGTTCTGTGCTTTTTTCATGCCCAGTTAGCAGTTTTATAATCATCATTCTGAACTCTAGCTCTCATATCTTACTAATGTCCATATTGATTAGGTCCCTAGTAGTTGGTACTGCCTCTTGTTTTTTTTGAGGTGAGTTTTTCCATCTTGTCATTTTGTCCAGAGAAGAATAGATGAATGAGAGAACAAAGTGCTAAAAGGGTAACAATGACCCTAGAAAAATATACACTAAACAAATCAGAAGAGACCTAAAACCAGGGGGAGAAGAAAAGAAAAAAAATATGATTAGGCTAGTGACTAGAACAAAGCCACACACTTGATTTTGGGTGTGTATTGGTCTGTTAGAAGAAACTGCCTCCCAAAATTTTAAGGAAAGAAAAACATATGTATCTATAGCTATATGAATATTTTTATATGTAAATAAGGGTAAACATGATGAAGAGATAAAATGACTATAAAGATGAAAATTTTAAAAGATTTTTAAAAAGGAATTGATAAGAAGTTGGTTAAAAAAAGAAAAAAAAAGGAGAGAATGTGATCAGGCTAGAGACTAGAACAAAGCCATATACTAGATTTAGGGTATATTTTGGTCTTCTAGAAGAAACTGTATCCCAAAACTTTAAAGAAAAAAAAAAAGGTTAAATACAATGAAGGGACAGAATATGAAAAATTTAAAAAGATTTTTAGAAAGGTGTCAATAAAATAGGTTAAAATAGGAAAGAGGAAACATTAAAAAATATATAACAAAAAATAAAAAAAAATTTAACTTGGAATGACTTCAGAATAATGGGAAAAAAGCCATGAATCCTGTGTGCTGTATTCTCTTAGCACAGGTATTTTGCAGTTCTCATTGATTGGTAATGTTTGTCTTGGCTGGATGTTCTTGCTGATCTGGGGGAGGGGCTTCTTGCAGTGATTCTTAAATGGCTTTGCCCGAGGTGCAATTGAACTGCCCTTGCCAGGGGCCAATCTGTTCAGGTTTGCTCTTGGTAGCTTTTGTTCCCGAATGCTTCCCATACAGCTTTGGAGGACGGGAATGAAGATGGCAGCCTCCCAGTCTCTGGCCAGTGGGATCCAGACCTCAGGGTCACACTCCTCAGTATGCCCTCAGAGAAAAGCAGCCGATCCCTCCCATCTCCCTGGTCTCCGGCTGCACTCTGTGCTCCCCCGGCCAGTGACTGAGTGTTTCCATCTCTGGCGCATGGCCATGTTTGAGTCTCCAAACATGAAGAAATCCCAGCAGATTTCTTCAGCGTGCTCCTGCACTGTTCCTCCCAGAGGAGGAATTGGGGGGGGGGTCTCCCCAGAGCTGCCACTTGTGGGGTCCCTGCTCAAAGAACAGTGGCCCAACTGTGCCTTGGATCACAGTTTAAGGTAACCCTGAGCTGAAAGCCCACTCCTCGGCTCTGTCTCTGCAGCCAGCTTCCCTGCTCTGATACCTGGGAGCTCTGCTGCACTCAGGCACCCCTGGTTTTTCTGTGACCCTGAGGGTCCTGAGACCACACTGTCCCAGCAGGGGCTCCACCCCTTGCTTTGCCTCTGGATTGACGTTCCTCCATGGAGCAGACTTCTAGAAGTTCTGATTTTATGCTCCACTGCTCTACGGCTTGTCGGGAGCCAGCCCCTCCCCTCTGTGGTCTATCTTCCCATGTATCGCCTTGAATTCACTTCTCTGCACGTCCTGTCTTCCAGAAAGTGGTCGCTTTTCTGTTCCTAGAATTGCTGCTCTTCTTCTCATCTATCTCCTATTCAATTTTTAGGTGTTCGGAATGGTTTGATGACTATCTAGGTGAATTCCTGGGACCAGATGAAATTTAGCTCATCTACCCCTTCGCCATCTTGCTCCTCCTGTCCTGTTTTGGTATCAGAGTAATGCTGCCCTTGTAGAATGAAATTGGAATGTTCTTTCCTCTTCTGTTTCTTGGAATGGTTTGAAAATAGTAAATATAACTTCTCTTTAAATATTTGGTAGAATTCACATAATTTGTTGGGAGTTTTTGATTACTGCTTCAATTTCATTGTTAATAATTGACCTGTTCAAATTTTCTATTTATTCCTGGTTCAGTTTTGGAAGATTACGTATCCTTTTCTTCTAGGTTGTCCAATTTTTTGGCTGTAATTTTTCATAATATTCTCTTACAGTTTTTTTTTTGTTTGTGTATTTTTGTGGTGTTGGTTATTATTTCTCCTCTTTTGGTTTCTGCTTTTATTTATTTGACGTCTCTTCCTTTTTTTTTATGGGTTTAGCTAAAGCGTTATCAATTTTTGTTGATCTTTTCAAAGAACCAGCTCCTGGCTTTATTAATCTGTTCTATTTTTGGTTTGTATTTCCTTTATTTTTGATTTAATCTTTATTTCCTTTCTTTAACTGGCTTTGGACTTTTTTCTCCTCTTTCCAGCTCCTTTAGTCATATAGTTAGGTTGGGTTGTTATAGTTTGTTTTTTTTTAATAAAATGCAGCTTTTACTTGAAGATTTTTTTTTCCCTATAGCTGTTACTCTAACACCACCATTTGTTAAGAAGGCTATACTTATACATTTAATTTTGTATGTTTGCCAAAATCAGCTAGTTATATCTGTGTGGGTTAAATCTAAATCTTCTATTCTATTGATCTTTTATTTTTTAAAGATTTTATTTATTTATTTGACAGACAGAGATCACAAGTAGGCAGAGAGGCAGGCAGAGAGAGAGGAAGAAGCAAGCTCCCTGCTGAGCAGAGAGCCCGATGCGGGGCTCGATCCCAGGACCCTGGGATCATGACCTGAGCCGAAAGCAGAGGCTTTAACCCACTGAGCCACCCAGGCGCCCCATCTATTGATCTTTGTATCTCTCTCTATCTTGATTAATGTTGCTAATACCTTATTATCAAGCACCACGGTTCCTCCAAATTTATTTTTCTTTTGAAAAAATATTTTAGCTATTTTTTGGGGTCTGAAATTTTGTTTAAATTTTAGAATGTGGTTATTTATGTAGAGGAAACCTTTCTAGGATTTTGACAGGAATTGCACTGAATCTATAGATTGATCTGGGGACAACTCACGTCTTTATGATGTTGATTCATCCAGTCTGTGAACAGAACTCATGAATATGACAATACATTTAGGTCTTCTTTGATGTCTTATTTTGTAATTTCCAGCTTAGAGATCCTGTACATGTTTAATTAAGTATACATTGTATACATTGTATTTGGAGTGATGGTAAATGGTATTTGCTTTTTAATATAGGTTTCCATTTGTTCATTAGTTCATTATGTTCGTTAGTTTGTCAAAATGCAATTGATTTTGTGCGTGGATCCTATAACTGGCAACTTTACTGAACTCAATAGTTCTAGGAATGTTGTGTGTGTGTGTGTGTGTGCACGTGCGCACGTGTGTGTGTTTGTGAGTGTGTGATATGTACTTGTGGATTTCTTGCCATTTTCTGCATAGACTATATATCATCTACAAACAGGGACAGTTTTATCTTCCTTTCCAATCTCTATGGCTTTATTTCTTTTTCTTGCCTGTTGCAGAAGTTAGAACTTCTTAGGACTATGTTGAATAAGAGTGGTAAGAGTGGGCATTCTGGCCTTTTTCCCAGTCTCAGGAGAAAACATATTCAGTCTTGCACCAGTGTGAATGATACTAACTGTAGATATTCTTTATCTGTAGATACTTTTTATCAGGTTAATGATGTTCCCCTCTTTTTTAATTTTCTAAGAGTTTTTATCATGGATGGGTGCTGAGTTTTGTCAAATGCTTTTGCTGCATTAATTGATACATGATTTTTCTTCTTTAATCAATCATTGTTGATTAACAATGTTAATCAACCTTGTGTGTCTGGAATATTTTCTACTTCCATATTTTCTCCATGTATAACTCTTTAATACCTTGCTGGATTTGGTTTGCTAATACTCCATTGTGGGTTTTGTATCTTCTAAGTACATGAAAGATATTGGTCTGTAGTTTTTCTTTTTTCTTAGTTCTGTTTTTCCACATTTTTTAATTGATGTGTAGGTGATATATATTACCATATTAGCTTTAGGTGTACACTATAGTGATTTCACATTTATAAACATCACAAAGTCACCATCACAAAATGACCACAATAAATCTAGCTACTATCTCACCATATGAGGTTGTTAATTACTGTTAACCACATGCCCTGTGCTGCACATTGTATCACCTGTATTATTTATTTTATAACTGGAAGTTTGTACCTTTTAATCCTTTTCCCTTATTTCCTTCCTGCCCTACACCATTCCCCTCTGGCAACCACCAGATTGTTCTCTGTATTTAAGAGTCTGTTTCTATTGTTTTGCTTCTTTTTCATCACAGTTACTTAAATTTTTTAAAAACTTGAGTGCAGTTGACCCCAATATTATATTCGTTTCAAGTGTACAATATAGTGATGCAATTCTTAACACTGTTTTTGTCTGGTTGGTATCAGGTTAATATTATCCTCCTCAAATGTGTTGAGAACTTGTCCCTCCTCTTTTGTTCCTGGAAGAAATTGGTATAATTCATTTTTTAATATTTGATAAAATTATCATGGAGTCATTTGGGCCTGGAGATTTTTTTCCCAGGACTTCTTTATTAAGAATTTAATTTGAAAAAGATGGTTTTAGGGCTATTAATGTTTATTTTGTTTTTTTTAATTTTTTTTAATTTATTTTTTATTTTCAGCATAACAGTATTCATTATTTTTGCACCACACCCAGTGCTCCATGCAATCTGTTATGTTAGTTGAATTTTGGCAATTGGTAGTTCTAAGGAAGTGGTCTATTTTTCCTAAGTTGTGAACTTGTCAGTGCAAAGTTATTTATTGTATGCCTTTATTACCTTTTTAATGACTGCAAGATCTATAGTGATGTCCACTATGTTGTTTCTGATATTAATGCTCTGTCCTCTCTCTTTCATTTTCTCTCTCATTCTCTCTTTTTCAGTCTTGTTAGAGGTTTAATCAGATCTATTGGTGCATCCTCCCCCTAAAAACCAGTTTTATCTAATTGATTATCTCTGATATTTTATTTTCAATTTTGTCAGTTTCTGCTCTTTATTGTTTCTTCCCTCTGCCTGCTTTAGTTTTATTTTGTTCTTCTTTTTCTAATTTCTTGAGTTAGGAACTTACCATTGATTTGAGATACTTCCTCATTTCCAACATAAGCATTTGTGCAAAAATTTCTCTTCCAGGGCACCTGGGTGGCTCAGTGGATTAAGCCTCTGCCTTCGGCTCAGGTCATGATCTAAGGGTCCTGGGATCAATCCCCACACTGGGCTCTCTGCTCAGCAGGGAACCAGCTTCCCCCTCTCTCTCTGCCTGCGTCTCTGCCTACTTGTGACCTGTCTCTTGCTGTCAAATAAATAAATAAATAAAACCTTAAAAAAAGAATTTCCCTTCCAGCACTGTCTTAGCTGCATCTCACATATTTTGATTTGTTGTGTTTTTGTTTTCATTCAGTTCTAAGTGTGTTTCTTTCCTTTAAGGCTTCCTCTCTAACCCATGGATTATTTATAAAAGTATTGTTTAATTCTATGTTTAACGTTTTTTGTGTTGTCTTTCTATAATCACTTTCCAGTTTGATTCCACTATGGTCATCGAACACACTATGTTGATTTCAATTCTTTAAAGTTAGTTGGGGTCAGTTTTTTATTATTATGCTCAGGTAGCCAACATATAGTACATCGTTAGTTTTTTTTTAATATTATGTTAGTCACCATACAGTACATCATTAGTTTTTGATGTAGTGTTCAGTGATTCATTAGCTGTGTATAACACCCAGTACTCATCACAACACATGCCCTCCTTAATTCTCCATCCTTTTACTTGCAGTCTACCAATGTTATACTTAGAGTACATTCCTTGGGGTACTGAATGGCACAGTTGGTTGAGCATTCAACTTTTGGTTTTGGCTCAGTTATGATCTAGAGGTCATGGGTTTGAGCCCTGTTGTTGGGCTTCACACTCAGCTCAGAGTCTGGTTAAGACTTTCTCTCCCTCTTTCTTTGCCTCTCCCCACCTGTGCTCACACAAGCATGTGCTCTCTCTCTCTCTCAAATAAATAAATCTTGTTTTTAAAAAGTAAATTTCTTGTAAGTAGCATATAGTTTGATAGCCTTTTATCCACTCTGCCAGTATGTTTTTTGATTAGTATTAGACTATTTATATTTAAAGTAATAATTGATATGTTAAGCACTTACTTCATTATTTTATTATTTTCTATTTATTTTCATTGGTCTTGTTCCACTTTCTTTTTTCTTGCCTTCCTTCAGGTTACTTGAACATTTTTTACAATTCTGTCTTGGTTTACTTGTAGTTTTTAAAAAATTTCTTTCTTTGTATGATTTTTATAATTGTTTCTATAGGTATGATAGTATATGTAAGTGACTTTAAAAAAGTCTCCTGGTGTCAGCATTTTACCACTTCATGTGAGTGTGGAAATCTTACTTCAATTTAGAAAATTTAATATTTTTTATTCCCCAGGTTTAAATACCATTATCTTGAGTATCAGGTGGTGTTGTAATGTCTGTTTCAGTCATTTCTAAGGATCAGTCTGCTAGCCAAAGTTCGTTTTGTTTTGTTTTTAACATGTGTAGTAATGGTTTTATTTTTTCTTAATTCCTGAAAGATGATTGGATGATTTTACATTCAGAATTTGCAGTCAATTGTTCTTTCCTTTTTGTGGTTGAAAAACAGTGAAGCCTCTCTTTGGGGTTTCCTATGTTTTAAATGTGAAATTTTCTGTCATTCAAACTGGTGGTTTCTTAGGTAATGTGTCTTTTCTTTCTGGCTACATTCAAGATTTTTTCCTTTATCTCTGATATTTAAGTATTTAACTGTAATGCATCTTGGCATGGGTTTCTTTGGGTTCATTCTGTTTGGTGTTTGTTCAGCTTCTTGAATCTGAACATTGTGTCTTTCACCAAATTTGGAAAGTTTTCATCTACTATTTCTTCAGAAAGTCTCTCTGTTCTACTTTCTGTCTCCCTGTCCTTTTGAGACCTTGATGATATGAATGTTGGATGCTTTGTTATTGTCCTACAGGTCCCTGAGTCTCTGTTTATCTTTTGTCAATATTTTTTTCTCTGTTGTTAAAATTAGCTGAATTGTATTGTTCTGTCTGTCCTCAAGTTCTCTGATACTATCCTCTGTCATCTCTGCTCTACTACTGAGCCCATCTAACAAGTTTTTTTATTTGTTATTTTATTTTTTAGTTCTACAGTTTCCACTTGGAACTTTTATAGCTTTTGTTTTATAGCTTTTATTTCTTAGCTGAGATTTTCTATTTGATCATTTGTTTCAAGAGAATTTGTAATTAATTTTTGAAGCATTTTTATGACAGCTTCTTTGAAATCCTTATCAGATAATCCCAAATTCTTTTTTTATTTATTTTTTAAAGATTTTATTTATTTATTTATTTGAATTTATTTATTTTCAGCATAACAGTATTCATTATTTTTTCACCACACCCAGTGCTCCATGCAATCTGTGCCCTCTATAATACCCACCACCTGGTACCCCAACCTCCCACCCCCCCACCAATTCAAACCCCTCAGATTGTTTTTCAGAGATAATCCCAACTTCTGATTCATTATTCATTCTGTTGGCATCATTTGATTGTCTTTCTCATTTAAGGTGCGATTTTCATGATTCTTGCTATAATGGGTAATTTTTTATAGTATCCTGAACATTTGTCTATTATGTAAGGGACTCTAGATCCTATTCAGATCTTTTATTTTAGGAAGTAGTTGCCCTGTTTAAAGTTAGCACATAGACCCTGGCCTGTTTCTCTGGGCTGTGGTTCCAATGGTTATTTAATTTTCACAGCCTTTTGTGATATTATTTTGGTGCTTGGTTTGCTGGTGTTAGTGGGGCTACAGCTGGTCCCTGCTGGTGCTGCCTGAGGGAGCAGCAGGAGTTTCCTCAGGCCAGGAGGCTAGATGTCTTTCAGTGGGGAAAAATTATGGTAGCTTCCCCACTACTATCTTTTGAGTGTTGTTTTGTCTCTAGGCAAGGGAGGAGAGCCTTGAACCTATATAAGCCAAGGGGCTTCCTGGTATGGGCCACTTGCCATAGCTGGATCAATCTTGCATGATCTGTCTACTTGTTCTGGTATCTCTGTACAAGGGAGGAATGTCTTAGGCTCATGTGAACACAGTGGCTTCCTATACCATGCCACCTGTGTAGCCCACCTGCCCATTCCAGCAAAACCAGAGTTTTGCTAGAAAGGCTACTTGCTACTTGTCCTAAACATTGTGTAATGGCCTTTTGTCACTTCTACCATTTCACTTAGATTTGGGGTTGTTGCTATTGATAGGCTTTATTCTGTTTTAATTTTTAACATGGAAAAGTAATGAAATGAAATGTAGTGACTGACTACTGAACTTGGGGAGTAGTTAAGTGCTTTAATCCACTGCCAGATAAATGTGTTTTTATTCATTATTTTCAGAGTTTGGAAATAATACAGTTTTTATTTTTGGAGACTTCGGGAGCTAAATATTATTTTCATTTTGGCTCACTTGTTGTCTTGCCTAATGATTTTGGTCAAGGTGGACTGTGGAGTTCAGCTCTCCTATGTGGATCATTTATCTCCTATGTGGATCATTTATCTCTTTTACTCACAGACATAGATCCCAATGAAATTTATCTTTCTTAATTCCTGGTTACAGATGCAATCAAGACACAGGATTCACCCTGTTGTTGCCTAGAAAAATAATGAATAACACTTAACACAGTCCTATCTTTATGTACAGAGACCACGGGTATTAACTTCCTGTGAAAAAGATAATTTGTAGATTATTAGTTCATCTTCAGTCTAATTATCTAGTTTCTTATAGGAGAGGCTAAGTTCCTTCTTGTTGAAAACAAGGACACATCACATTCACGAATACTATATAAAGCCTTGGTACTTGTACCTCCAAATTGTGAAGTACAGATCACATTTATAATTAATGTGGTTTCCATAATCGCATATAAAAATAATCAAGGTGTCTTGATATAAGCTCATTACCTTCTGTATATTGCACAAATTAAATGTCAATATTTGAAAAGTACTGATTTGCTAGCAAAGGACTGCAGTCTGTGAATATGGTGAGGCATGACTTCTAGGATTATCTTACATTGACCTGAAGTCAAGGTTGTCTAGGAGAGCCCAGTATACTCACTTGAGCTCTTAAAAGGAGGAGATTTTTCCAGCCAGTGACAGAAAAGAAAGAGAAACTTGAAGCACAAGAGAAATTCAGTGTGTCATGGCTGGCTTAAAGATGGAGGGACCACTGAGTAGTCATGTGAGTGCTTCAGGAGCTGAGAAGCCCCCTGACTGTCAGTGAGAATAGAGGGACCTCGTTGCACAGCTGCAGGGAGATGAGTTCTACCCACAACTTGAATGAGCTTGGAAGTAGATCTCTCTTGAAGAGGGGTAGAGCTTGAGCTCAGATAAGTGGAACAAACATTTATGGCAGCATTTAATTGGTGGCAGAACTGTCCTCTGAGGTTTGGAACCTGCATTCTTTTTCTAAGGATCCAAGGAATTAGGTGCATCTATTAAAGTCTCTCATTTTGTCCCACGTTCCTTTAACCCCTTTCCCTTTGCTACCAACAGAATCAACCAAAACCAGCCTTCTCAGAAGCCAGATGTCCAGCCTCAAGAGCTCAGCTTGCAGTGAGAGGACCGACGGCCTTTCTACTTCCAGCAGCTGGAACACTCCAAGTGACAGAGGTAAGCCAGAGAGGGTCTCTCTATATCAGGAAGCACAGGCCAGCCTCCCTTTGCCCAGTGTGTCTGCTCCTAAAAACCTGGGTATAGATACATTTTGGGGGAAACAAATCATTTTTAAGTGGGTTACAATTGCTTCCTATTCAGGGACTCCTTGTAAATCATCTCTGTCTGCTATAAGGAACTAGATTTTCTTAGGCTGAGATTTGCAATTACTGTGCCTGGATGTTTAATATATAAGTGACTCACATAACTCTGGTGTTAGTATAGTTCTCGCTGCCACTGCATGTTTTGAACTTGAAAACCTAATACTTCACAGCTGGCTAATTTTCTTCCCTTCTGTGTGGTGCCTGGGTGGCTTAGTCAATTAAGCATCTGCCTTTGGCTCAGGTCATGATCCCAAGGTCCTGGGATTGAGCCCCATATTGGGCTTCTCCCTCTGCCTACTGCAACCCCTACTTGTGCGCACTCTCTCTCTCTGTTAAATAAATAAGTGAAATCTTATAAAAAAAAAAAAGAAGAAGAAGAAGCTTTTATTTTCTTCCCTTCATTCACAGGGGGTGTCAGCTGGTCCATATTGTCAGCCTTTTGGGGATAAATTGTGAGGAGAATATGGCACGCAGATTTTATTATAAGAAAAAAACTTTATTCTTAAAATAGTAAATTTCTAAGAGTTTAATTCCTGTAGGACTTTCCCCTATATTTCAAATTGCTGATAACTACTAAATCAAATTAATGACACAGATACACACGATCAATCCCCTATGTAGGAAGAGGGACTGAGTGACAAGTGTACCCTCCATCCATAGCTGAATCTAACCTCTTGTTCATTAGCACTGATCATTATGATGTCTTTTCCTCTGTTTCAATTAACCTGTCATAGTCCCTAGGTCTGCTATATGCGTGGTTTTTAAAGGGCTCATCTTATGATGAGTAGAGTATGATTTCTTAGATGTTTAACCAAGTCACTCCCAAACACGCCTCCTTCTAGATGCTGCCAATTCAATTAGCTAATATTTCTTTTCATTTGTAAGTCCAAGTTTTTATAAGGATATATATTAAAAATCCAAAACATTGATTTGAATTATGTATCTATAACTAAACAGGATCTAGTAGGGATTTTGGTTTTCCAGACAGAGTGGAAGAACTACAGAGCAAACTCTCAGAAACTAAAATGTTGATCAAGGTTCTTTTGTATAATTTGGAGGAGGCCAGTGAGGGCAACATTGAACAATCATTGGTTAATGGCATTTGCAAATTTAACATTTTAAAAAGGTGTTTTCTTTTTATTTTGATGAAGTCCCAAAAGTTTATTTTCGCTTTTGTTTCCTTTGCCTTTGGAGACATATCTTGAAAGAAGTTGCTGTGGCTGATATCGAAGAGATTACTGCCTATATTCTCCTCTAGGATTCTGATGGATTCCTGTCTCACATTGAGGTCTTTTATTCATTTTGAGTTTATCTTTGTGTACGGTGTAAGAGAATGGTCAAGTTTCATTCTTCTACATATAGCTGCCCAGTTTTCCCAGCACGATTTATTGAAGAGACTGTCTTTTTTCCACTGTATATTTTTTCCCGTTTTGTCGAAAATGATTTGACCATAGAGTTGAGGCTCCATATCTGGGCTCTCTACTCTATGTGTGTGTCTGTTTTTATGGTCTGTGTGTCTGTTTTTATGCCAGTACCATGCTGTCTTCGTGATCACAGCTTTATAGTAAAGCTTGAAATCAGGTAGCGTGATGCCCCCAGTTTTATTTTTGTTTTTCACCATTTCCTTAGTGATTCGGGGTCTCTTCTGGTTCCATACAAATTTTTGTATTATTTGCTCCAGCTCTATGAAGAATACTGCTGGAATTTTGATCGGAATGGCATTAAAAGTATAGATTGCTCTAGGCAGTATAGACGTTTTAACAATGTTTATTCTTCCTATCCAAGAGCATGGAATGGTCTTCCATCTTTTTTGTGTCGTCTTCAATTTCTTTCATGAGTGTTCTGTAGTTCCTCGAATACAGATCCTTTACCTCTTTGGTTAGGTTTATTCCCAGGTATCTTATGGTTCTTGGTGCTATAGTAAATGGAAATGATTCTCTAATTTCCCTTTCTGTATTTTCATTGTTAGTGTATAAGAAAGCCACTGATTTCTGTACATTGACTTTGTATCCTGCCACGTTGCTGAATTGCTGTATGAGTTCTAGTAGTTTGGGGGTGGAGTCTTTTGGGTTTTCCATATAAAGAATCATGTCATCTGCGAAAAGAGAGTTTGACTTCTTCATTGCCAATTTGGATACCTTTTATTTCTCTTTGTGTCTGATTGCTGTTGCTAGGACTTCTAAAACTATGTTGAACAAGAGTGTTGAGTGGGCATCCTTGTCGTGTTCCTGATCTCAACGGGAAGGCTGCAAGCTTTTTCCCATTGAGGATGATATTTGCTGTGGGTCTTTCATAGATAGATTTGATGAAGTTCAGGAATGTTTCCTCTATCCCTATACTTTGAAGCATTAAGCAGTCAAAAAAACAAAGAGGCAACCCATGGAATGGGAGAAGATATTTGCAAATGACAGTACAGGCAAAAGGTTTATATCCAGGAATAATGAACTCCTCAAACTCAACACGCACAAAACAGACAACCATATCAAAAAATGGGCAGAAGATATGAACAGACACTTCTCCAATGAAGACATACAAATGGCTATCAGACACATGAAAAAATGTTCATCATCACTAGCCATCAGGGAGATTCAAATTAAAACCACATTGAGACATCACCTTACACCAGTTAGAATGGCCAAAACAACATGTGTTGGAGGGGATGTGGAGAAAGGGGAACCCTCTTCCACTGTTGGTGGGAATGCAAGTTGGTGCAGCCACTTTGGAGAACAGTGTGGAGATTCCTCAAAATTAAAAAATAGAACTTCCCTATGACCCTGCCATTGCACTCCTGGGTATTTACCCCAAAGATACAGATGTAGTGAAAAGAAAGGCTATCTGTACCCCAATGTTTATAGCAGCAATGGCCACGGTCGCCAAACTGTGGAAAGAACCAAGATGCCCTTCAACGGACAAATAGATAAGGAAGATGTGGTCCATATACACTATGGAGTATTATGCCTCCATCAGAAAGGATGAATACCCAACTTTTGTAGCAACATGGACGGGACTGAAAGAGATTATGCTGAGTGAAATAAGTCAAGCAGAGAGAGTCAATTATCATATGGTTTCACTTATTTGTGGAGCATAACAAATAGCATGGAGGACATGGGGAGTTAGAGGAGAAGGGAGTTGGGGGAAATTGGAAGGGGAGGTGAACCAGGAGAGACTATGGACTCTGAAAAACAATCTGAGGGGTTTGAAGTGGCGGGTGGGTGGGAGGTTGGGGTACCAGGTGGTGGGTATTATAAAAGGCACGGATTGCATGGAGCACTGGGTGTGGTGGAAAAATAATGAATACTGTTATGCCAAAAATAAATAAAAAATAAATTTAAAAAAAAGAAGTAAAAGTTTATCTAAATTAAAAAAAAAGAATTAGCAGAATTATATTCATAATACCACCACTGTGAAAAACTAATAAAACAACTTTGATGTGATGTTTCTTGAGTTATAAATAAATAAATAAAATAAAAATGTGTTTTCTAGGGAATGAGGGAATGAATGTCTCATTCTTCCATGGAGAGGGATCTCAGTGGATATGGGATGAAGTAGATAAACAAAACACTGATAGGGCCATATTCATCTATTTATTGGTCTTTAGTGTAATTGCAAATGAATTTTGCCAGAGAACCTCCTATGACAGTCAAGTTTCTCTGAAATATGGTCCATTTATTAATCATCAGTCACAACCGAACTGAGAGATAAGTATGATCCTTTTGCATTTTGACTTTTAAAAAACCCATATATTTGGAAATTATACAACCGTCATTTCTCCTTCCACAGAAATAAGCATCCTGCTGACAAATGAGTACCTAGATGGCAAGTCATTAGGGAGAGTGAGTCGAGAAGGAAAACAGGTTTATGACCAAGAGTGAGTACCCCAATTTTATCAGGGAAGCTTTGTTATGGTTGTGTTTATTACAAGCTTTAAAGCATCATATTGTGTCTTCTTATTTCTTCAAGTATGTCTTCAGAAGATTGGCTCAAGACCCATAGCTTGGTTGCCAAGAAACTCACCATCATGGATGCCTTGTCCATGACAGCGGTCCCTCACATCCCCACCTATGTTCCCATTCTGGACAAACATGTTGTTTCCAAGGTCTTTGATGAGGTAAGACTGGTTTTCTGTCTGTCCCTGCCTGACATATTTTTCATTTCCAGCTCAAATAAAATGTAGTCCACTTTGGTCTTGTATAGTTGTAACAGAAATGTATTTCAGCCATTAAAAAGAAAATTATTTTTAAAGATAGTAAAAAGGAGAGAGAAATGCTCTTAAGAAGTTTTATTTTTAAGCTTAGAAGAAATTGGCCCTTGCTGGGTTGGTCATTCACAGCTTGTTGCTGGTGGGTGGCAATGTGGAGCAGCAAAAATGTCTGAAAAGCTTCTCAGAGTCATGAGTTGTGAGTGAACATCATCTAGTTTCAGAGGACAGGGGAGAACTTGGGAGACACAGTGTCCTCCCTTTGCTTACCTTCTCTTCTTAAGGTAAGTGTCCTTGAGAACTTGGGAGACACAGTGTCCTCCCTTTGCTTACCTTCTCTTGTTAAATATAGTGGCACCTTTTTTTCCCCCTAAGATTTATTTATTGAGAGAGAGAAAGCTTGTACATGCCTGCATGAGTGGGGGGAGGGCAGAGGGTGAGAATCTCAAGCAGACTCCCTGCTCATAGCTTAACATGAGGCTGATTGTCATGGACCCATGAAGTCAGGACCTGAGCTGAAACCAGGAGCTGGCCCTCTTAGCTGATGGAGCCACGCAGGCAACACCATTGGCATCTTTCTATCACAAAAGTCTCCAAAGGAAAAAGTCACAAAGAGAAAGAGGGAGGGAGCAAGAGAAAAGAAGAGGCAAAGAGATAAAGAGGGAACTTGAGAGAGACTGAGAGTAAACTAGAGCCAGAGAGAACCATAGGAGAATGACAGTCATGTCTTAGAAGGGGAAAATGCAGTGGGAGGGCATAATAGGGTTAAATGTGGAGGAAAGCTAAATAAATACTGAAAAGTTTCCCTTGAATTGGGCAAATAGAAAGTCCTTGCCCTTAGCAAGAACAGATTCAGTGGAGCAGCCAGACTGTTCGAGAATGAGGAACACAAAAAACAAAGATATGAGGATCAAACCCCAGTGCTTCTGGGCATATACAGTGACAGCTAATGATTTAAATAGAAACATATCAGGCTTAAAAAAAAAGTAATAAAATGCTTGGTCTAAGAGGAAAAAAAAAAGAAACATATCAGGCTTTATATTTGCTAAATGGAAATAGTGTCCTTAAAAGAACTTATCTCATCCTGAAATGGTTACAGAAGAAATGTTGCTTCCAAATAATTGGGATGGTGGGAGTTGTTGGGGGAGGAAAGGAATAGATAAAAGAAGATTGGCCATGAGTTGGTAACTGTTAAATTTGCATGATAATAATATTGAATTGGGGAAGCTCCTTCTACTATTTTGTCTACTTTTTTATATAGTTCTGATTTTCCATAAAAAATTGAAAAAAATCAAAGGCAGAAAATCTTTTTTTAAAAAGGCTTTGTCTAACTGGTCTTGATGTATTTGGAAAAAGCAGAGGAATTGGTGAATTTTTTTCTCTGAGTCACATTGAAAACATCACACTGCTGGAGTTCAACATGTGCACGACCAGTGAGTGATTTTTGCTCTGGAGGTTGTGTGTGACTGATGCTATTTTCCTGTTGACTTTGCTTCATGGTGAGAGGCTCTGTCCCTGGGTGAGACCTTGTGACTGGCAGGTTCTATTTGTATTTCCAGTGAACTCTAACCTGATTAGTCAGATAACAATGTATCACTTGAACTTCTTCCAGAAGCAGCAGAGAGAAACTGAACACTGATTGATTTCTTCTAGGAAGTTTGGTGGCAGGTTTTCCTATTCTGTGCACTTATTTTATTAATATTCTTCAGCTTTATTTGGAATAAGATGTATTTAGTGAATTCTGCCAAGAAGTAGAATTTTCTTGTGCTTCTCATGTCTCCTTCTAAGCCTTCCAACAACCTAAAACATGGAAAAATAAATTTTTCAAAAAACAAATATGATAGGGTATGGAAGTACAAACATAAAATCAAAGGAAGAAACCATAAAGGAAAGATTTATGGATCAAATACAGAAAAATGTTCTACTGCATAAAAGCATATAAATAAAATGAAGGCAGAGCTCAGAAAAATATTTGCAACATAAAACGAAGAGTTACAAGAGTAATGTCTTAAATATGTTTTTGTGTGTGCATCCATATCAGTTTGTGTGTGTGTGTGTGTGTGTGTGTGAATCAGTGTTCTGTTCACAGAACAACATACATGTACACGTGCCCAAATGATGAAAGAATAAATACCTCATTGGAAAATCTAAGGGGATAAATTAAAAAAATCAAAACCTCATACACAAATATTTCTTACCTGGTAACCAAATATATGCACTGAGAAAAAATGCAAGCTGAAAAACCAGTTAGACACCTACCCCACCACGACTGTCATATTTGTAAGGTTAAAAAATACTAATAAACAAACACAAATACTAATGAATAGTGATGGCAAAATTAGGATGAAATGAGAACTTTTATATCCTGCTAGTGGGAGTATATATTGGCCTATCCTTGGCAGTACACTCAGGTGTTAAGAGCATACAGTCTCTCCTCCAGTGAATCCATATGTAGGTATTTCATAATCAGAAACACTGAAACATATATTCAAAGAATAGTTAGTGCTGCCTTATATCTAACAATAAGAATGCTGAAAGCAACCTAAATGTCTTCAGGGTCTATCTGTATTGGGCACTCGAGTGTCATACTTTCATTAAATGTCATGTTTCTGTAAAGGATGACATAGGGAAAAGCTCTCAATACAATTAATGTTAAATGAAAAAAACCTCCACATTTATAGTATATAAATTTGGTTACATAATATATATGATGTAGACATAGCACTCTTTCTCCCTCCTTTTCTCTTTTTACCAAAATGTGAATAGTGTTTATCTGAGTTGTGAGATTATTGGGGATTTGGGGGTTCTGTTTTTGCTTTGTTGGTTTTTTAAAAAAGATTTTATTTATTTATTTGACAGAGATCACAAGTAGGCAGAGAGGCAGGTGGGGGGCGGTAGAAGCAGGCTCCCGCTGAGCAGGGAGACTGATGCGGGGCTCCATCCCAGGACCCCAAGATTATGACCAGAGCTGAAAGCAGAGGCTTAACCCACTGAGCCACCCAGGTGCCCTGGGGGTTCTGTTTTTGTTGTAGTACTTTGAACTGAATATATATTAATGTTATGCTGACCAAAAAAAAAAAAAAGTTAAGAGAACAGACCTATAACAAATGATAAAATGGTGAAATATAAAGGGAACCTAATTTTAATTAATTATTGGTTTATTTTTATTTGCTAAGTAATATATGAATTCTCAGTATGGAATGACCATATAGAAGTCTTTAAAGGAAAATGGGGGAATTTCTCTCTCAGCCACTCTCATCTACAAACGAAACTCTTTGGGTAGTTTGGTGATTATCTTTCCAATTGTTTTTCTACCCACACACTCATGTGTATATACGTACATATAAATAATATATATTTATACACACATGCATAACAATTTTAATAAATATAAGTGAGGTGATACCATATGGTTTTCCATTTTATCTTTTATAAATTATCTTTTATGAAAATCA
The DNA here is from genome assembly GCF_022355385.1 of Mustela nigripes. Taxonomy (NCBI): domain Eukaryota; kingdom Metazoa; phylum Chordata; class Mammalia; order Carnivora; family Mustelidae; genus Mustela; species Mustela nigripes. Next base: position 74,890,209 of record NC_081563.1, on the reverse strand, counting down.
TCTTTTAAAAATTAAGGTCTCGGAGACACCTGGGTGGCTCAGTTGGTTAGGCAGCTGCCTTCGGCTCAGGTCATGATCCCAGCGTCCTGGGATCGAGTCCCATATCGGGCTCCTTGCTCCGCAGGGAGCCTGCTTCTCCGTCTGACTCTGCCTTCCACTCTGTCTGCCTGTGCTTGCTCTCGCTCACTCTCTCTGACAAATAAATAAAATCTTTAAAAAAAAAAAATATTAAGGTCTCGGGACACCCAGGTGGCTCAGTCAGTTAAGTGTCCGACTTTCTTTCTTTCTTTCTTTTTTTCTTTCTTTCTTTCTTTCTTTGACAGGCAGAGATCACTAGTAGGCGGAGAGGCAGGCAGAGATATAGAGGGAGGAGGAAGCAGGCTCCCTGCTGAGCAGAGAGCCCAATTCGGGGCTCAATCCCAGGACCCTGGGACCACGACTTGAGCCGAAGGCTGAGGCTTTAACCCACTGAGCTACCCAGGTGCCCCCAGTGTCTGACTCTTGATCTCAGCTCAGGTCTTAAACTCTGGGTCATGAGTTCAGGCCCCATGTTGGGCTCCATGCTGGTGTGAAACCTACTTCAAAAAAAAAGTAAGGTCTTATACATCAGAATCCTAGAGGAGAACATAGGCCCATATGTTTGGGCCTCTTTGATATCAGCCCAGCAACTTCTTTCAAGATATGTCTCCAAAGGCAAAGGAAACAAAAGCAAAAATAAACTTTTGGGACTTCATCAAGATCAAAAGCTTCTGCACAGCAAAGGAAACAGTGAACACAAAGAGGCAACCCATGGAATAGGAGAAGATATTTGCAAATTGCAATACAGACAAAAGGTTGATATCCAGGATCTATAAAGAACTTCTCAAACTCAAACTTAAACACACACAAAACAGACAAGCATATCAAAAAATGGGCAGAAGATATGAACAGACACTTCTCCAATGAAGACATACAAATGGCTATCAGACACATGAAAAAATGTTCATCACCAGCCATCAGGGAGATTCAAATTAAAACCACATTGAGATATCACCTTACACCAATTAGAATGGCCAAAATTAGCAAGACAGGAAACAACATGTGTTGGAGAGGATGTGGAGTAAGGGGAACCCTCCTACACTGTTGATGGGAATGCAAGTTGGTGCAGCCACCTTGGAGAACAGTGTGGAGAGTCCTCAAGAAATTAAAAATAGTGCTGCAATTGCACTACTGGGTATTTACCCCAAAGATACAGATGTAGTGAAAAGAAGGGCCATCTGTACCCCAATGTTTATAGCAGCAATGGCCACGGTCACCAAACTGTGGAAAGAACCAAGATGCCCTTCAATGGACGAATGGATAAGGAAGATGTGGTTCATATACACTATGGAGTATTATGCCTCCATCAGAAAGGACGAATACCCAACTTTTGTAGCAATATGGACGGGACTGAAAGAGATTATGCTGAGTGAAATAAGTCAAGC
>NC_081563.1:74815629-74888646 GCF_022355385.1 Mustela nigripes | reverse complement strand
CGGATAAGGAAGATGTGGTTCATATACACTATGGAGTATTATGCCTCCATCAGAAAGGACGAATACCCAACTTTTGTAGCAATATGGACGGGACTGAAAGAGATTATGCTGAGTGAAATAAGTCAAGCAGAGAGAGTCAATTATCATATGGTTTCACTTATTTGTGGAGCATAACAAATAGCATGGAGGACATGGGGAGTTAGAGGAGAAGGGAGTTGGGGGAAATTGGAAGGGGAGGTGAACCATGAGAGACTATGGACTCTGAAAAACAACCTGAGGGTTTTGGAGGAGCAGAGGGTGGGAGGTTGGGGGAGCCAGGTGGTAGGTATTATAGAGGGCACGGATTGCATGGAGCACTGGGTGTGGTGCAAAAACAATGAATACTGTTACGCTGAAAAGAAATTTAAAAAAAAAAAAGGTAAGGTCTTAGAGACTTTTACACACGTGCAGATATGGGTTGTCTCTTTCTTACTAGTTTCACATTTCTTCCTCATTATTTCATTGCTTAATTGAAGTAGGGTTGACGCACCATGTTACATTAGTTTCATTTGTACAACACAGTGGTTCAACAACTCTGTAAGTTATGCTCTGCTTACCACAAGTGTAATGCCCTCTGTCACCATCCAGTACTATTAAAGTGCTGTTCACTATATTTCCTGTGCTATAGCTTTCATTCCCAGTTCTTTCCCATCATTAATGGACATTTACACTGTATACTTCTTTTCCATATCACAAACAATCCTATAACAGATTTTCTTGCACACAGATTTTTGGGCACATAAACAAATCTCTCTGGGGATAGATTCCGCAAAGTGGTGTTGCTAGACCCAAAGGGTGTGCACATTTTAAATTTTGACGGATGCATGTATTGCATGGAGCACTGGGTGTGGTGCATAAACAATGAATTTTGGAACACTGAAAAGAAGTAAAATGGAAAAAAATAAAATTTTGACAGATGAAATCAAATAACCTTCCAAATAAGTTTTACATTTCTGCTAGTTAGAGCCCCACAACAGCCTTTTTCCTAAGAGGAACACTATATAATATTTGTTGATAAGCATTTGTTTTATAAGTATAGAAATGCTTTGAAAACCCTGAAAATAGTATGCAGATATAAAATCTTATTCAACTTGTCCTCTCTTCACTGGTCCGTTCATATTACGAAGAAGTAAACATAATAATATACCTACTCTGAGATTGTTATGGAATTAAAAGAAGTAATGCATATATAATAGCCCATACTCGCAGGCACTCAATAAACTTTTATTGACTTTTATTTTAAAAAGATTCAACAAGTATTACATGCCTACTGTATGCAGGCCCGAGTTGATCTCTAGAGTACAGACAAATAAGACAACCAACCAATGTTTCTACAAACACAGTTTACCATCTCATGGAGGGAATAGCAATTAAAATAAGTCCTGGTTAATGACAAGTGGGAGGTGCCTAGTGAAGATGCAGGAGAGGTCCCCTAAGCTAGTCTCAGTTGTCAAAGAAGGCTTCAGGCTTGGCTCTGAGGGTTCAGACCCAGGGGCAGAAAAGGAGTTATCAAGTGAGTAGATGGGGAGGGATGTCCTAAGCAGTGGGGGAGCAAGTGGGGAAGTTTAAGATCCAAGAAAGCTTATCATTCTAAAGAATGTTTGGTGTGACTGGAGGAAAGTTAGCACTAGTAAAGGAAGGGCCTTGATTGATTAAGAAGTTGGAGTGTCATCCTGAGGACAAGCAAAGGGGTTTTAGCAGAAGATCAATTTAGGCTTCAGTTGCAATGTGCAGAGTAGTTGGAGAGGTTTAAGGCTGGGAAGGTGAGGGTCAGTCAGGAGGCAAGGCCTGGGTGACTCTGATCCAGGTGGCAACAATGAGGGTGGAGCCAAGGCAATTTTCAAAGTCAGGTTAGATAGGACTAAACAGTGTGGGGCTGAAAGAGAGAAAAATATGGAGTGATTCCCAAGAAGGAGAAACTAGAAGAATAGTGAGGGTCCTGTTCTTCAGAAAAACATTCTAGTCTTCTGACTCTAGAAAGCAAAGCTAAGTGGTGAGGATCAACATTTTTCAGTTTCATTCCACCATTGACACTTGTGCTTGGTACCTTTTGTGACAATGTAAATTCTCATCACAGACCTGTGAGTAGGTAGCACACAATCCAGCGTGCTTACCTTTCTCCATTATTGATAGTAAGTGCATGCATCATGAGGATGATGGAAGTATACTGCAGTAAATTCCAACTTCACTATCAAAGCATGCCTGTATCTTTTATTCCTTAACATTTTCTATGACTGGAAGAGACCCTCACTTAGAAATGGAAAGAATAGTAAGACAATAACCTAAAAATACATCCTCCTTAGTGGGATGTATAGCTTTTTGACATTTGGGCTTAATGTTTTATGAAAAAGTAGACAAAAAAGTAGAATGGAGCTGAAAAGCAAACCTGAATCTTAACACACTGCACTGAGAATTTTAATTGACTCTTAACGCCTATGTTCTGTGCCCAGTCACATCTGTCTGGGCTGAATTGTAAAGCAGTGTTTGGCTTTGTCCCCAGCTCTTTGTTTCATTCATGACTTATGTATGGGCTCTTTCTTCTTCTGGAACACAATGCTGTTTTGGTTTTCAATGTTTCCCGGACCAGCATCAAATCTGTCACCTTGGAAATGAAGTACTGAGCAGAGAGGTTGCCCTAGCAACTCTTCATTACAAGATGCTAACTGGCACTTTGGGTTTCCAGTGGACCAGATAATTTTACCTTAACTCTTTCAAAAAAATTAATTCATTGCCAAGTCATATACAGGATAAAATTGTTTTAGTTATTTGATGAATCTGGAATTCCGAGCTCTTTATTGCCAATCGCTTCAAAGAAAAGTAAAATAATTGGGGAACATTAATTTGTATCATTGGAAAGTTTACATCATCATCATGTTCTTTAACAACATCCCATCAAGGCTTCCTGTTTTGCCCTAATCTGGGTTCATTAGGCACATAACTCTGTGGTCAGATACACTGGGCTTGCCTACTAGCTCTATCATTTACTTCTGACAGGCAATGCACAATCCCATTAATAGGGGTTTTGAACAAAGCATTTGCTTTCATCAAAGTATCATATATAAAAGTTAGAGCAACTTAGTGAAGTTGCTATTCATCTTGTCATTTAGCTGACAAGTGCAAAGAGGTTAGGGATGCTGTAAGGACAGGCATTTTGTTGCTATCATATATAGTAGCATTGAACATAAAATTATGTGATAAGTTTCATCTTAATTAAAAATTAATTAATTTTTAATTTAAAAAGGACAGTTATTACAAAAGCTATATATATTCACTGTGTATAAAAATTAGCAAATACAGATAAATGAAAAAGAAGGAAATAGTAGAGTTACAACTCTACCACTGAAGAATCATTTGATGGTTTTATGACCAGACCTTTTTCTATATATATGTATCCTTTGTTTTTTGTTTTTGTTTTACCAAAATGATGTCAAACTGAATATACAGTTTTGTGCCTTCATTTTTCTCAACAGTCTACTTTGAACATTGTTGCAGGTCAACAGACGTTTATCTTCTTTGCCAATGAAAATGTTCACTAAATTGAAAAGAACAATCTTTTCTAAAGTTAGTATGAAAAATGTGGGACATAGTCTACCTTGTAGTAAGTAACATATTTTCTTGGGTTTATGGAAGATCTTGTTGACATGCTCCTCTTTTGCCAGTTAATTCTGTGATCCTGCTTTCATTTGATCTTTGGAGACTGGAGACGTTCCAGTTTGAAAGCAGACATTAAAGCTTCTACCCTCAGCAGTTTGTGCATATGCACTGCCATAAACCCACGTGTCTGTGTTCAGAGTTACCCATGCAGGATTTGTGCAGCTTTGGTGTTTTTGTCATGCACATCCCTTCAGTCCTCTCCTTGGCCAGTCTGGCAGCAAGCTCTGGGATATTTGTTGGAAGAGCTGATTAAGGTGAAAAAAGTGAAATTGGTGAACTCAGCCAGAATTGAAAAATAATTATATAAACACCCATTTCATACTATGTTCTCATTTTCAAAATGTGGGGTTGAGGATAAACACGATGTTGTCAGGAGGAACTTTACCTATAGTGTGACTTTAACAACGAATACCTGTGCATATAGTTCTGTATTCTGCTTCCTTCATTTAGCTTATGTTATGAACATACTCTCTTGTAATGACCACATTTGGATGAATTTTTAATGGTTGCACTAATATTCAATAATATGAACTACTGCAACTTATTTAAATTATTTTCCCCATTAATGCACACTTTACTTTGAATTTTAACAATGCCTATTTACCTACATCTTTATCACTTAGGAGCAGTACATTAAGGGGCACCTGGGTGGCTGAGCTAGTTAAGTGGCTCCTTTGGCTCAGGTCATGATCTCATGGTCCTGGGATCGAGCTCTACATGGGGCTCCCTGCTCAGAGAGAGCCTGCTTCTCTCTCCCTCTACCTGCCACTTTACCATGCTTTCTATCAAAGAAATAAATAAAATCTTTTTTTAAAAAAAGCAGTACATTAAAAAAAAAACTTTACCAATTACTGTGTGGAATGGTGTTTATGGTGTTTCATTTTAATTTTCTATTCTTCTATTGTTTCAGAATAGTTTATTATAGAACCTAAATTTCTTGTTCACTTTGTTTATATTTCTAGCAAATACCTCTTAAAAAATAGCAAAGTTACATTCATTTTATGACTCAATTACCAAGAACTCAAATTTGGAGGAATCCAGACTTCATTATATTTTATAATATAGATAAAACATTTTTTGAGCCTTGGCCATTTTTTTAATTTATATATAGTTTTAGTTTTCAAATATTCAAAAAATGGTTACTTTGTACATGTATTATGCTAGAAAACTGGTAGGTTTTTTTTTTTGAAAGGAATAAAGAACAGAGTTTAGTAGAAAGGAAAGGCATATAACAAAACCTGCAATTCAGTGTAAATATAGGGACTGAATGAGAAAATATGTAGAGAGTGGTTAATGCTTGGCAGAGAGTAAAGGATAAACACTATTACCATTATTGACAAAACTATTCTTAAATACAATGGTTGCTTACAGGTCTAACCCAAATTAACTGTACATGAATTCTAGCAATTTCTTCTTTCTTTTTGGTTGCTGACTCTCTTTTTTCTGTCTCCATTTCTACCCCCACCTTCCCTCCCTTTCTCATAGTTAAAATCTTTCCCCACAGGTTATGATTATTTTTTAAAACTTTTTTTAGGGTATGATTATTAATATCAAATTGGCAAGGCTTCTTTTAGGTTAATCTCAGGAGAATTGAAGTAGGTAAGCTTGAAGCTCTTTTTTGTTGTAAAATTTTGTCTAAGATGGTCCCTTGATTTTCATTATGAGAGGTAATAAGTAAATCATTTTCAAAGGAGTTGTGATCAGGTTTTATTCCCTTTCAAACAGAGCTGTCAGTTTCTTCATTAACTGCACCCTCCTCCCCCTCCCCATGCTTCCTTGCAGAAGCTGGGTGACCATGGTTCTGATCCCTCAAGTCCTATCAGAATGCCTCTTACGACCTCATAGTCACTCTACATTTGACATCATAAAGAGAATATCCCATGGCACCACCATGTGACCACCATGTTGTAAAAACTAAGACCATAGACTGAAGGTGTGGAGTATGACTTTGTCTTTCCCTAAATCTGCATGCAGAAAGGAATGAGAGTGGGTGCACAAAGCCAAATTTGAAGTACTACCACACTGAAGTACATGATGGCCACGCAAAGCCTGAGATCTAAAACCACAAAAGAGGGAAGTAGAACATCAATATAAATGTTGTCATGTTGCTAAATATTTTAGGGTTTGATTTGCAGTTGGGCCATATGTTGGCAAACCTGGAGAGCTATTTATAGACTTCTAGGGGGGTATTTTTTCCAGGGGTGATAAAAATATGAAGGTCTTTGATTTTGTGGAGATTGATTTCTTTTTCCTCTTGAAAGTTTTTGTGATATGTAGGTCTATTTTGAGAGTTGTGGTGGGTTTTTTTCCCCCATTACTGCAAGCTTCATTCAGTATTCAAAGCCTAGCTAACTCACCTTTCGACCTACTGCTCTGGCCCCTTTTGACAAAAGTTGTTCTAGAAGCCACATGCTGAATTCCTGTGTCCGACAATTAGTGAGGTTCGATTTCACAGCCTCTTCATTTCTTTCTCTTAAGTTTTCTGAATCTTTGCCTATTTTCTTGTTTGTTTTGGTCTTGACATTTAAATTACAAAATTAGTATATGTAGCCATCATTTCAATGTCCTTGTCTTCCAAGATAGGCTGGCTGTTTTACTTGAAGTACTCTTTTTCCTGTCCATTTTTTCTTTTGGTACTTCTGTATGGTTTTGTACTTTTACACAGCTGTTACTTCTTTGAACAACCTAATCATAATTAATTTTAATTATAATTACTATAAATCATTGTTAGATGGCTTATAAGATTAATTTCTTCTCAAGCGAATTGACATTCTTATTGTTGATTTTCTCAGTCATCATTTATATATTTTTTTCATTGTAGATTTTGGAAATTTAACATAGATTAGCAGGATTTTTTTAATCTGTATTTTCTTTCTCCTCCTTTCCAGTTGCCATCCTCTGGTACACCTCCTCACTGGTGTTTAGAGCTCTTGTTCCTCAGTGATACTGGAATGTGATAGATTCGGTGGGTGGCTTGGTATAGTTGTTGGTGGTAAGGCACCATCAGTGTCCTCTCTCATTTGGCAGAACCTTTTTCAAGGGGTGCGAGACCCTCAGCCCAACACTGGCTTCAGGCCCTGAGCCTGACTTGAGCCTTCATCTTACAGACACTTGTAGTCCCACTTGCTGTCCAGGAGTTGTGCTCCCATGGCCCTGCTATCTTTCGACAAAGAGTCAGCAATTCCACAACTTTAGCCCTGCTCACTTGTTCCCAGTCCCATTCAACTTTTGTTACCTAGAAATTTATGGGCCATGCATCTGACCTTTTTTCTTTCCTTCCTCCTTTCCTTTCTCTGCATTTTTTTCTTAGGCAATAACAATATAATTTTTGTCTAATTTTGGATATAAGAGGGAACATAAAAGCATGACTTATATCATCTTGATTGAAAGTAAAAATTTACTTCTTAGAAGCAATTCTCCACATTTTCAAAATGCCTACATGGTGCTTATAGTTGGAATCATATATAATTTTGAAACAATATTATAGCTTGGCATTCTGTTAGTTAGACTTTTCTTTTTTGTTTAAATATTAAAATATGGGGGACGCCTGGGTGGCTCAGTTGGTTAAGCAGCTGCCTTCGGCTCAGGTCATGATCCCAGCGTCCTGGGATCGAGTCCCACATCGGGCTCCTTGCTCAGCAGGGAGCCTGCTTCTCCCTCTGCCTCTGCCTGCCATTCTGTCTGCCTGTGCTCGCTCTCTCCCCCTCTCTCTCTGATAAATAAATCTTTAAAAAAATATTAAAATATGGAATATACTTTTTTAATGAATATTTATTCATTTATCAACAAATATTTGTTGAGGGCACACTATGTGCCAGCCAGTGTTCTAGGTAATGGGAATATAGTAGTAAATAAAATAAAGTTTCTGCTCTGATAGAGCTTACATTCTACTAAGGAGAGAGAAGTAACATGCAAAGAGGTAAGTATATAGTATAGGTATTAAGAAGATGGCTTGGAATCATAGGCATACCGAAACCCAAAAGTAAGCACCAGGTGCAAACAAAAAGACTAAAAAGGAAGGCCTCTCTTTCTCATAGTCTGCTGTTCTTATAGAATGTGATCACTGAGGCTTCTCAGACTTTTCTAAGAATCTCTTATAAATTGACAAGGAAAATAGTCCAAAGATGTTAAATGTAATTAGATATTTTCAAGAGAAAATAAAATGTGAAATAAATATATGAGGAGGATGTTTAACCCAAGTAGTAATTTACAAAGTAGCAACAAGGGGATCCTTTCTCTTAAAAATTACTCACTCTCATCAGTTTGACAGGGGCTTACAAAGATGGTACTTGATTCTGACTAGAGTTTCCTGAAGCTGTTGTTTTGTGTGTGTGCTTGATAGAGTTTTAAAATTGGAAGAAAAAGATTAGCGATGATATCTCAGAGTCTATTTTCTTTATCATTATCTGTATTCTCTAATTTTTCTATAATTATATTGATTCTATAGTCAGAAAAACATGCTGTATAGCACTGTAGATCCATTTTCGGAGGCAGTTGTTAACCTATCAAATGATGCTTTCCTTTGGTATTGCTGTGCAGGTGTTTCCTCTGGCACATGTGTGCAATGACACCAATAAGATGACATTAATTAACCCCCAAGGAGTCAAACTCAATATCTACAAGCAAAAAGTGGAACAGGCCATTAAGAGCTATGAAAAGTGAGTATTAGTCCCAGCTGCTCTTTAAGAGCTATGGAGTTTGTTTGTGCTTATTTTCTCTTGTTTTTAGCTTAAATTTTTTTTTCTTTGTCTAGATCAGCTACTTAGTAATTGCCCTGAAGGAATATAGCCGTAGCAGCCACAAACAGGGGTTTCCTCAGTGCCAGGCATGCATGAAACACAGGACCCAAAGAATTCCAACAGAGTTTTGAAGAAACCATCTGCCCTTTCCAAAATCTGTAGAAATCTCAAGTTTCCCTGAGATCTTTAAAGTTTTCCCTCTAAGGGCACCTGGGTGGCTCAGTGGGTTAAGCCTCTGCCTTCGGCTCAGGTTATGATCTCAGGATCCTGGGATCGAGCCTGTTTCCCCTCTCTCTCTCTGCCTGCCTCTCTGCCTGCTTGTAATCGCTCTCTCTGTGTCAAATAAATAAATAAAATCTTAAAAAAAGAAAAAGCTTTCCCTTTAACAGAGTGAATTCAGTCATTTCAGCACAGATTTTGTAAAGTGACTAATGAAATGCCACAACAGTGAAATAGTGGAGATAACTTAAGTGTCTCCTACTACGTAAATCATTTTTTCCCATTTTTTAGAAGGATGATCAAGTTGGCTCCAGTGAAAGTTTTACTCTTAGCCACTGTGTTAGTGCTGAGATGGAGTTTGTTTTCACAAGGGCAGACGCCCAGTCTCACCCTTGTCCTAGTTCTGTGGTCCCCTCCCCACTCCAGTCCCAGCACTTTATGAAGCCTCGGTGCCTAGCACTTTAAACTTTAAGCATGCCCTGCTTCTCCAGGCAAGCCTTTCCTTGGTTCTGGAGCTGTGCAACTGAGTTTTCACCTATCACCACGTGGATGGAAGGAATGACATAAAGTACATGAACATTAACAATGTCCTAGGCAGTGTTTTCTGGTCTGTTGTCATTTTGTGGTGTATCTACTGTGTGTTTAAAAGAAGTATAGAGCCTGACTCCTGCCACATGGGTTGCACAGTCCGGTCTAGATGCTGGCCTTTCCCCACCATGCCCATCACAGGCTTCTGCAGATCTCCTTTCAGATCTGCCCTCACCTAAGAATGGAGTCTTATACAAGCTCCTTCAGCTGCCTCCAGGCTCCTCAGGACTTCTCTGAGCCTTTGTCTGCCCTCCCTTTCTCTTGCAGACACCATGAACTACGCAAGGCAAGGCTCTCTTATCTGTGGGCCTGAGGCTTTGCTCTGTAGATTTCCCCATGTCTCCCACACACGGGGGCTGTCCCTCCACTCTGCCTCTCCTTCTGCACCCGGCAGGCCTTCCCCCCCCCTTGCCTTCCAGCAGTGCTGCCCTCTTCCTGTCCTCCAGCTGTCCTCTTTCATTCCTGTCTTGCCTAAGCTCCAGTGGCCCTCTGTTCAGAGGCCTTTCCCCAATGACTCCACCACACACCCTGCCTATGGCCCTCAGAGGGCTCAAAGCTTCTGCACAGGCCTGTGTCTCCTATATAAGGATGTCAGCTTTCAAGGGCCGGAGCTTAGCAGCCTTGCTCTCCCTTGTCTCCTCTACCTAGGAGGTGTTGCTATGTGTGTATTTGACTATTGGAATTTAATTTGAATCTGATCTAATTCACATTTAGTTATTAAAATTTATCAAATTCAGTTATTCAAAGTATATCTTTCATATTAAAATGGAATATGCTTTACTCAGCCAAATATTTGGGTTCTAGAATTACCTGGTTTGTGAAAGCCTGGTGCAGGACCACAAGGTAGGGCTTTTAGGTCCCAATTCTGAGCTTCATTTTTGACTCTGACATCTACATGGCACATCACGTAACAATTGGAAGCTTCAGATTCCTTATTTACAAAATCTCGCAAGGCAGTTTTGAGGGTTATGTAAATTATATATAAAGAGCAATTAATGTTAATTACTTACCCTTTAATTCCCTGAATCTGCTGATCCCCAAATAACCATAAATACAGGAATATAATAATCACATAGCTCTTCCGCCTATATGAACCCTTTCCCTTTCTAAAGACAGGGATCCCTCCTTCCCTAATAGCAAAATCAAAATACAGACATAGCAAGTGATTTGGCCCACTTCTTACTTCCAATGAGTGAATCTGGAAAAGCCTTTTAGGGCACTTAGAGAAATGCATATTGCTGTTATTAATAGTAACATTAATTCTAATATTAATATTATTTAAATTTCAATATCATTGAATTAATATATGATATTAATGTGTTGTTAATATTAAGTGAATATTTAATATAATTATTTAATAATACTAATATTAACATAGTATTATACAGGACAAAACTTCCTGATCTTTTGCATTCAGTAGTCTTTAAGAATTCTGTTGGCATAAGCATCAATTCCCTTTTCCATCTTGCTCTACCTTTCTAAAGATACACATACAGTGAAAAGTAATTAATAAAACTTGATTTACTCCCACTCTGTCCCCAATATAGTATTTCTAAGGAGTTTCCCATCACAAGTAAGCCAGATATAACCCTGAATTTGTATGGTTAGCGATGACCAGACAATTGGGAAGTTCACAGCCCTTTGGCCAAAATAGTGACATAAGCTAGCTATGTTGGTCACACTTAACTGGCTGTGTGTGGAGTCCTTCTGCTTCAATATTTCATGAATCAAGATAGCAATTCTGACTTTGTATGTCTGAGTATAAACTTTGAGTCAGGGTTCCGGGGCTGACCAAATTTCAGTCAGGGTTCCAGGGCTCAACCAAATTTCACTCTTCCTTAAACAAAAAGAAGAGGAACACTATGGCTAGTAAAATCTCTGAATCAAGGAGTGGACCAGCCTCAGAGAAACCCTCATGTCCCATAGCCTTTGGCATCCTGCAGGGATGGCCCTCATTCCACGCCTTTTGTGGCCAGTCAGTGGAGCCAGGATCAACACCCTTACCTGCCCTCAGTTCACACCCACCCACTTTTTCTTGCGAGTTGGAAGTATAGTTGGAAAATAGGGGGAATAACAGAAGTTATGTAAGTGTGCTCTTAGAAAAATATTTTCTAAAGGATTGAATTAAAATTAGTGGTATGTGCTAGCTAATTAGACCTCAGTTTCCAAGCCTTCCCCATCTTCAGAACCTGGAGGGAATAAACACTGAGTTATTCCTGTACATCTCAATCCTCCCAGCACCAAGGTAGGTGATGTTATCCTTGTTTCAGCGATAAGAAAACAGAGTTTCAAAAAGTTATGTAACACAGGATCACACAGCAGCAAAGTAAAGGCATTGGGATTTGAACCCAGAGCCATGTGGCTCCAAAGCCTTTGGTGTCACTCCCAGCCTCCTTATTATATATATATACTGCCTCTACTTTCCAGGTTTAGTTTTAAGGGGATTTTAAAATGAGGTTGTGGTTGTTTTTTTGTTTTCAGAGAAGCACATACACAGAGCCAAAACTGCATCCTGTGAATCCTTTAAACAGGTCTTACAAGCCCTGCTTATTGATATGTGAACCACATAATTAAAAAAAAAAAAAAAAAAAAACCCCAGTTTCCATATAGGCCCTAAGGAGCTCAAAGCCTCCAGGTGAGACAGCAGCACTTTGCTGGCGTATTGCCTACTTCCCGACTGTTCATATCACGTGCAGAGCATTTGACTGTATCAGACAGGTTCTGTGTGCTGTGCCACACTAGCTCGCTGAGCCCTCACGGCGACTCTAGGATGGAGGTACCATTATTACCCACATTCTACAGAGAAGTTGGCTGCTGGCCCAAAGTCTCACAGCTAATAAGTGGAGAAGCCAACTGAGCTTTGGGTTCAGGCAGTCTGGCTCCAGAGCCTGTGCTCTTCACCGCATGCCAGACCCCCTTGCTGTGGTCTCACCAGGCTTGGGAAGGGAGGTCAGGCAGGGTAGCACCCCCCAAAGTGTTCTCAGAGCCCTGTGTCACTGATGCTGGGTCCAGTGGTTAGAGAATGCCTCCTGGAGAGGGGCAGTATTCTCCCACTTCATTTTACTGAAGCTTGGTTTGTTTGTTTTGTTTTGTTTTGTTTTTCATGGAACACCAGCTCCCAGTCCCCCAGAGCCAGTGTTCTGTGCCCTGCACTCTAGGAAGCCCACTTTGGGTAATGATGTAGCGGTACAGAATGGGGGAACAGAGTGGGGCTGGCACATCCAAAAGAAGCCTCACTGATTTGTAACAGAAAAGGAGCTGCGTCTACCCCATAGAAACCACTGGCTTCCGCCTCCTCCTTTCCTCTCTCTACCGACATGTTCAGTGATGAGCTTCAGAAAGTCTCAGCACTGCCACCACCACCAGGCTGTGATAAGTGAGCAAAGCACTTCATCTTCTTGCCCCTCTCAGTGACCTTGTTTGGAAAACAAGCAGGTCAGACCTGTTGATCTCTAAAATGTGTCTTGGTCCTATTATTTATGACCCTCTTCACCCTCGTTGCTCTGAAAATCCAGGTCTAGAAGAATGTCTCTAGAAGGTAAACTAAGGGCACAGTAGTACTTTTTCCACAGGAAGAAAATCAGTGGGTGTGTAGAGACTTCATGCAGAAAAAATGACAACTGTTTTGCTTACTGCCATTTCTTAGCCCAGGTTTTACCTGACAGAGCTGGCAGCGGTGCCCTCCTTTAATATTTAACAGGACTGCTACAGAGCCATGAGGTTTCTGCAGTGATGCCGAGGGAGGCAGACACTCCTATCCAGTATCTTTAAGCAAACGGTAGTGATGTGGTCCAGTGCAGGTGTCCCTTGGCTTGGGCTCTGCCCTCAGTGCCCTTCAGAGCCTGGGATCAGACTTTTGCCATGAAATGAACTACTGCTACTAAATATTACTGTTTGTTTGTTTGTTTGTTTGTTTTTTTAACAGGCGCTTGAATAAAATTGTTTGGCGAGCATTATCTCAAGAGGAAAAAGAAAAGTAAGCCAGTTTCTCTTCACTTTGTTTTGGTGAAATTCACATAACCTACAATTAACTGTTTTAAAGTATACAGTTCTATGCTATTTATTCAAAATGTTGTGCAAACCACCACCTCCCTCTAGTTTCAAAATTTTATCACCTCAGGAAAGATACCTTGTACCCATTAAGTAATCCTTCCCCACAACTCTCTCCTCCTCTGGGTACCACTATTCTGCTTTCTCTGTGTGTATATATTTGCCTCTCCTGGATATATACCAGATGAATCATACAATATGTGACATTTTGTGTCTGCCTTCTTTTACTTCCTTTGTGTAAAAACTTTATGATTCCAAGTTGTAACATACATAGTCTTCTTTTATGCTTCAGTATGGATCCATTGTATGTATGTTCCAGCTTGTTTATCCAGCGGTCCACTGGTGGGTATTTGGGTCGTTTCTGCCTTGGGCTATTGAGAACAATGCTGTCATATACATTCATGTAGAAATTTCTGTTTGGACATGTGTTTTCATTTCTCTTGGGAACATATCTAAGAGTGGATTTGCTAAGCCATAGAGTAATATTAGGCTTAACTTGTTGAGGAACACCAGACATTTTCACAGCAACTATACCATTTTACATTTTTACCAGCAAGGTATGAGGGTTCTTGTTTCTCCACATCCTTGCCAACACTTGTTAATTTACTTTTCTTTTTTTTAGTAACTAAAGTCATCCTGGTGGTCTAGTGGGTATGAAATATCTCCTTGTGGTTTTATTTGCATTTTCCATAAGGATCAATAATGTTAAAGACCCTTTCCCATGCTTGTTGGCCATGAATATGTCTTCTTTGGAAAAATGTTTATTCTAAAGTTCTTTGCTCATTTTTTAATGGGTTATTTGTTGTTGTTTTTGAGATATAGGAGTTATTTATATATTTTAACCACTTAGCAGATAGATGATTTTCAGGAACATTCTTTCACTCAAAAGGTTGCCTTTATACTCTCTTGATAGTTTCCTTTGATGCAGAGGTTTTAAGTTTGAGGTAGTCCCATTTGTCTGTTTGCATTTTTGTCTGTGCTTCTGGTGTCACATCCAAGAAAATGTTGCCAAATCCAATGTCATGAAGCTCTCCCCCTATATTTTCTTCTAGGAATTTTATAGTTTTTGGTCATCTGTTTAGGTCTTTAATCTATTTTGTTTTGAGTTAATTTTTATATATAGTATAAGTTAAGGGTCCAACTTCATTCTTTTACCTGTGAATATCCAGTTTTCCCAGAACCACTTGTTGAAGAGACTGTACTTTTCTTCACGATGAGATCTTGGCAGCTTAGATGAAGATCATTTGACCTTACACCTACATAGGAGTTTATTTCTGAGCTCTTTATTCTGTTCCACTGATCATGTTTTTCTTTATGTCAGTACCACAGCCTTTTGATTATTATAGCTTTCTGTAATATGTTCTGGAATCAAGAAATGTGAGGCCTCCAACTTTGTTCTTTTTCAAGATTGTTTTGGCTATTTGGAATCCCTTGAGGTTTCATGAATTAGGATGACTTTTTTTCTATTTCTACAAAACATGTCATTGAGATTTTAACAGGGATTTCATTGAATTTGTAGATTACTTTGGATGGCATGGATATTTTAACTATTAAGTCTTCTAATCTGTGAATACAAGATATCTTTCCCATTTATTTCCATCTTTTAAAAATTTTTTCAGCAGTGTTTTATAGCTTACAATATACAGGTCTTTTACATCCTTGGTTAATTTTTTTCCTAAGTACTTTATCCTTTTTGATGCTATTGTAAATGGGATTGTGATCTTAATTTCCTTTTTGGATTGTGCAATATTAGTGCATAGAATTGCAACTGATTTTTCTGTGTTGATATTTTATCTTGCTACTTTGTTGAGTTTATTTATTAGTTCTAACGGTATTTTTATGGAATCTTTAAGGTTTTCTACATATAAAATCATGCCATCTGTGAACATATATAATTTTACTTCTATCCAGTTCCGATGTATTTATTTCTTTTTCTTGATAATTTCTCTGGGTAGGCCTTTTTGTACTTTGCTGAATAAAAACAGTGAAAGTGGACATCCTTGCCTTCTTCCTGATCCGAGAAGAAAATCTTCCACTTTCTCACTGTTGAGGATGATGTCAGCTATAGGCTTTTTATATAAGGCCTTTCTTATGTTGAGGTAGTTTCCTTCTATTTCTGATTTGTTTAGAGTCTTTTTTTCCCCCCCATAAAATGGTGTTGTATTTTGTGAAATGATTTCTCTGCATTACTTGCGATGACCAAGAGGGATTTTTTTCCCCCTTCATTCTGTTAATGTGATGTAGCACATTGATTTTTATATGTTGAACCATCCTTGAATTCCAAGGATAAATCTCACTTTTAATGGTGTGTAATCTTTTTAATGTACTATTAAATTTGGTTTGCTAGTATGTTGTTGAGGATTTTTGCACAATGTTCATAAGGGATATTGGTCTGTAGTTTTCTTTTCTTATAGTATTTTTGTCTGGCTTTGGTATGGGGACATGCTGGTCTCATAGAACAAGCCTGGAAAGGTACCCTCCTCTGCAGTTTTTGGAAGTATTTGAGGAGGATTGGTGTTAATTCTTTAAATGCTTGGTAGAATTCTCCCTTGAAGCCATTTTTTGCTGAGATTTTATTTGTTGGAAAGTACTTGATTACTGATTCTATCTCCTTTCTAGCTATAGGTCTGTTAAGATTTTTTTATTTCTTCATGATTCAGTCTGAGCTGGTTGTATGTTTCTAGGAATGTATCCATTCCTTCTAGGTTATCCAATCTGTTAGTGTATAACTGATCATAATAATCCCTCATAATTGCTTTTATTTCTGTGACATTAGTTATAATGTTCCCCTTTTCCTTTATGATTCTGGTTATGTGAGTCTTCTCTATTCTTCAGTTAATGTAGTTGAGCATTTATCAGTTTTGTTGTTCTTTCCAAAAGTCAAGTCTTAGTTTCACTGATTTTTTTTTCCTATTGTTTTTCTGTACTGGATTTTACTTATTTCTGCTCTTATCTTTATTATTTCCTTTCCTTTCTACTAACTTTGGATTTAGTTCTTCTTTCCAGTTCCTTCAGGTATACAATTAGGTTATTGATTTGTAACCTTTCTTCTTTTTTGATGTAAGCATTTTTAACACATTTTTCTCTTAGTACTGCTTTTACAGTAAATCATACATTTTGTTATTTTGTGCTTTCCTTTTCATGTATCGCATGATATTTTCTAATCTCCCTTATTATTTCTTCTTTGACCTGTTGGCTGCTTAAGAGTATGGTGTTTAATTTCCACATGTTTCTGGATCTTCTAGTTTTCCATTTGCTATTGATTTCTAATTTTGTCCCATTGTGATTAGAGAAGATTTTTTTTTAATGATTTTGTTGAAAACTTTAACACTTGTTTTGCGGCCTAACGTGTGATCTGTCCCAGGGAATGTTTTATATGTACAGATAAGGAATATGTATCCTGCTGTTGGCTGATGGTGTGTTCTGTAAACATCTGTTAGGTCCAGTTACCCTATGGTATTTTTCTAGTACTCTTTCCTTATTGACCAGCTGTCTGGTGGTTCTATCAATAGTTGAAAATGGGAATAGAAGTCTCCTACTTTTATTTTTTCACTCTTCATTTCTGTCAATGTTTGTGTCATATATTTCGGAGCTCTAACATTGGGTGTGTATATATTTATAATTGTCATATCTTCCTTGTGGATTGACCCTTTTATCATTATGTAATGTCCTTCTTTGTCTCTTGGAACAATTTATGACTTAAAGGGTAATGATTTGCTGATTTTTTTCTTCTGCTTGAGCAAGTCTGCTTTTTTTTTTTCAGTGTTCCAAGATTCATTGTTTATGCACCACACCCAGTGCTCCATGCAATACGTACCCTCCTAATACCTACAACCAGGCTCACTGTTCCCCCCACCCCCTCCATTCCAAAACCCTCAGTTTCTCAGAGTCCATAGTCTCTCATGCTTTGTCTCCTCCTCTGATTTACCCCAACTCACTTTTCCTTTCCATTTCCATTTCCTAATGTCCTCCATGTTATTCTTCATGCTCCACAAGTAAGTGAAACCATATGATAATTGACTTTCTCTGCTTATTTCACTCACCATAATCTCCTCCAGTCCTGTTCATGTTGGTACAAAAGTTGGGTATTCATCCTTTCTGATGGAGGCATAATATTCCATTGTATATATGGACCATATCTTCTTTATCCATTCATCTGTTGAAGGGCATCTTGGTTCATTCCACAGTTGTGGCAAGTCTGCTTTAAAACTTCTCTAGTAAATTTTTCATTTCATAGTTATTATTTTTTTTTAAAGATTTTACATATTTATTTGACAGAGATCACAAGTAGGCAGAGAGGCAGGCAGGGTGGGTAGGGAAGCAGGCTCCCTGCGGAGCAGAGAGCCCGACGCAGGGCTCAATCCCAGGACCCCGAGATCACGACCCAAGCCAAAGGCAGAGGCTTAACCCACTAAGCCACCAGGCTCCCCCATAGGTATTATATTCTTTAAAAAAATTTTTTTATTTATTGGGGCGCCTGGGTGGCTCAGTGGGTTAAAGCCTCTGCCTTCGGCTCAGGCCATGATCCCAGAGTCCTGGGATCGAGCCCCACATCGGGCTCTCTGCTCAGCAGGGAGCCTGCTTCCCTCTCTCTCTCTGCGTGCCTCTCTGCCTACTTGTGATCTCTGTATGTCAAATGAAATAAAACAAATTTTTTTTAATTTATTTTTTTAACTTTTCAGTGTTCCAGAATTCATTGTTTATGCACCACACCCAGTGCTCCATGCAATACGTGTCCTCCATAATACCCATCACCATAGTTACTATATTCTTATCCAGAATTTGTTTGGTTCTTTTTCATAGTTCCTGTATTTTTACTGATACTCAGTTTTGTTCAGGCGACATTTTCCTGATTTTTATAGTTATCTGTGTTCTCTTTGAGCTCACTGAACATCCTTAGGACAGTTATTTTGAGTTGTCAGGTCGCTCAGAGATTTCCCATTTCTTTAGGAAAGATTTCTGGAGACTTATTTGTTCCTTTGATTGGGCACCTTTCCTTGTTTTGTTTTGTTTTGTTTGTTTTTGTTTTTTTGGTATGCCTTAGAATCTTTAGTGGAGATTTATTTGAAAAAAAAAAAAAAAAACAGTTATGTCGTCTGAGCTAGAGATTCTGAGGATCTTTCCAAGCTTTTCTGGGGTACTTTCTCCAGTTTTGTGTGTGTAATTTCTCAGTTAAAAGAGGTTTGCCCCATGCACCCGAATGTTTATAGCAGCAATGTCTACAATAGCCAAACTATGGAAGAACCTAGATGTCCATCAACAGATGAATGGATAAAGAAGATGTGGTATATATACAATGGAATACATTATGCAGCCATCAAAAGAAATGAAATCTTGCCATTTGCGATGACGTGGATGGAACTAGAGGGTATCATGCTTAGCGAAATAAGTCAGTTGGAGAAAGACAACTATCATATGATCTCCCTGATATGAGGAAGTGGAGATGCAACATGGGGGGCCAAGGGGGTAGGAGAAGAATGAATGAAACAAGATGGGATTGGGAGGGAGACAAACCATAAGTGACTCTTAATCTCACAAAACAAACTGAGGGTTGGTGGGGGGAGGGGGTTTGGGAGAGAGGAGTGGGGTTATGGACATTGGGGAGGGTATGTGCTATGGTGAGTGCTGTGAAGTGTGTAAACCTGGCGATTCACAGACCTGTACCCCTGGGGATAAAAATATATTATATGTTTATAAAAAATTTAAAAAATAAATAAAATGTCTATACTGCCTAGAGCAATCTATACTTTTAATGCCATTCCGATCAAAATTCCACCAGTATTTTCAAAGAGTTGGAACAAATAATCCTAAAATTTGTATGGAACCAGAAGAGACCCCGAATCGCTAAGGAAATGTTGAAAAACAAAAATAAAACTGGGGGCATCACATTACCTGATTTCAAGCTTTACTACAAAGCTGTGATCACCAAGACAGCATGGTACTGGCATGAGGAGAGACACATAGACCAGTGGAACAGAGAGTCCAGATATGGACCCTCAACTCTATGGTCAAATAATCTTCGACAAAACAGGAAAAAATATCCAGTGGAAAAAAGACAGTCTCTTAAATAAAAGGTTCTGGGAAAATTGGACAGCTATGTAGAAGAATGAAACTCGACCATTCTCTTACACCGTACATAAAGCTAAACTCAAAATGGATAAAAGACCTCAACGTGAGACAGGAATCCATCAGAATCCTAGAGGAGAACATAGGCAGTAATCTCTTTGATATTAGCCACAGCAACTTATTTCAAGATATGTCTCCAAAGGCAAAGGAAACAAAAGCAAAAATAAACTTTTGGGACTTCATCAAGATCAAAAGCTTCTGCACAGCAAAGGAAACAGTCAAGAAAACAAAGAGGCAACCCACGGAATGGGAGAAGATATTTGCAAATGACAGTACAGACAAAAGGTTGATATCCAGGATCTATAAAGAACTTCTCAAACTCAAACTTAAACACACACAAAACAGACAAGCATATCAAAAAATGGGCAGAAGATATGAACAGACACTTCTCCAATGAAGACATACATATGGATATCAGACCCATGAAAAAGTGTTCATCATCATTAGCCATTTGGGATATTCCAATTAAAACCACATTGAGATACCACCTTACACCAGTTAGAATGGCCAAAATTAGCAAGACAGGAAACAACGTGTGTTGGAGAGGATGTGGAGTAAGGGGAACCCTCTTACACTGTTGGTGGGAATGCAAGTTGGTGCAGCCACTTTGGAGAACAGTGTGGAAATTCCTCAAGAAATTAAAAACAGAACTTCCCTATGACCCTGTCATTGCACTACTGGGTATTTACCCCAAAGATACAGATATCGTGAAAAGAAGGGCCATCCTTTCACTGAAGGGCCAGTGCTTATAGCAGCAATGGCCACGGTCGCCAAACTGTGGAAAGAACCAAGATGTCCTTCAACGGACGAATGGATAAGGAAGATGTGGTCCATATACACTGTGGAGTATTATGCCTCCATCAGAGAGGATGAATACCCAACTTTTGTAGCAACATGGACAGGACTGGAAGAGATTATGCTGAGTGAAATAAGTCAAGCAGAGAGAGTCAATTATCATATGGTTTCACTTATTTGTGGAGCATAACAAATAGCATGGAGGACAAGGGGAGTTAGAGAGAAGAAGGGAGTTGGGGTAAATTGGAAGGGGAGGTGAACTGTGAGAGACTATGGACTCTGAAAAACAATCTGAGAGGTTTGAAGCGGCAGGGTGTTGGGAGGTTGGGGAAGCCAGGTGGTGGGTATTAGAGAGGGCACAGATTGCATGGAGCACTGGGTATGGTGCAAAAACAAGGAATACTGTTATGTTGAAAATTAAAAAAATAAAAAAATAATAAAAGGTTTGTTCCACTTCCTTCTCAGGAGCCCATAATCTCTTGCTCTCCCTGGTGTCTGGCTTTGGTATTGCAGCTTCTCTGGTGCTGTAACAAGCCATGGAACTAAGCTATCCCTAACATGGTGTCCAGAGTATGTCACCATTCCCATCAGTGCTCTGAGCCACATGAGATGGAAACCAGTCTCTTGGGAAGCCTCCCAAAAAGCCAGAATGTTGGATGCATGTTCCTCTTTTCTTTCCCTTCTAAGGGGAAAGCCACAATTTAGGAATTTTCTCCTAAATATCACTGCACTATGCCAGGGAAGCAGGGGGAGTAGTCCAAGCAAAATGCAACAGCCTTTTCTATTCACTTTAATCCACTATTCTTCTTGGTTTTGTGTTCATCTGGAGTGCTGCGACCTCTTAACAGGTTTCAGGAATTCTCAGAAAAGGAATTTTGTCCATATGTTGATAAGTTATTATCCCCTAGGGAGGAACGTGAGCCTGGGGTTTCTTAGTCTACCATCCTGCTGACCTCATTTCAATTTAGATTTTTTAGTATGAATATTTGCTGCTATCTGACAGGTTTGCCTGTGGATTGAGTCCTGTGGTTGTGTTGGGTTTGCACTGTACTCTTCTAACACCCTAAATTTAAAGGAAGTGACCCTTTCAGCAGTGAGAGAATAATTATGAAATGCCCTCATCTCTCTCTCTCTCTTTTTTCCTCCTATCCTCCTGCCTTTCTCCCTCTTCTTCCCTTGCTTTCTCTCCCCCACCAGTAGTGTCCGATACAGCAGTAGCTGGACTGGAAGTAGTATCCAGGACCTGGGCCACACAACACTGGCTTCTCCTGGAGTCTCACAGCCTGGGTTCATCAGC
Organism: Mustela nigripes; assembly: GCF_022355385.1. Classification (NCBI taxonomy): domain Eukaryota; kingdom Metazoa; phylum Chordata; class Mammalia; order Carnivora; family Mustelidae; genus Mustela; species Mustela nigripes. The sequence continues at coordinate 74,867,139 of NC_081563.1, read as the reverse complement.
CCATAGAAAGTTTACAGCCAGAAAGTTTAGGCCTATTTAGCTTATAAAGGAGGAGAGGAGATTGAGCTGGTAGAAGAATTACTGCACTGAAGCAAATATTTGGCTTTTGTTTTGCTTCCCTTCCCTTTGGTTTGCTCTGTTTCCCAAAGTTACTGCTGGACATAGTGTGTAAAATCTCTTTGAAGCTCATTTTTGTTCCTGCCAAATGTTAGGCCTAGGAGAAATGAATGGGTTCCAAATATGCCCAAAAATTTGAAGGAAAAAAAAAAGCTGTGTATATTGAACTTCTTTAAAATCAGATAATCAAATCAGGCATAGGAAAGAATGTCTACCATCATTCACAGAGATGGTTATTTTTCACTCATGTAAGCTACCACAGTCCTGATGAACCAGAACCTGTGTTTCTGTCAGCCTGATACCCGACATCTGTCTCAGAGATGGCTCTCAGGGCTGGTTTTACTGAAAAATCAACTTCCCGTCTTTTTTCTATTGATCACTTTCATTTTTTGTCCCCCTTTTTTATCTTTTTAGGTTAGATGCATATAAGCCCATGCGATACTTGGAAAACAAGACAGCTTTAAATAGGGCATTGGAACGGTTGAATTGGCCTATTTCTTTGAAGGAACTGTCGATGCTGGAGAATGAAATTCTAGCTGGGAAAATGTATATCCAGCAGGCCATGGAACTCCAGGAGGCTGCCAAGAAGGAGAATCATGTGAGCAAGTCACCAGGAGAGGTGGGTGCCATGGAGGTGTCTGCATGTCCTCCCTGCTTCCTGCCCCACGTCATTGCCATCCCTGCGCAGGCCTGCCTTCTCCCTCTCCCAGGCCCCCCCACGTGGATTTCTAAGAGTTAGAGCCAATCCAGTAAAAGCATCAGGATGTCTTTTCAACAGAGAAGAAATGCCATTTGGTTTTACTATGGCCTTCTTTTTAAAATAATATACTTTTAATTAAAGAACTAAACAGAAGTATAATGTAGTGATCAAAGGCCTCAGCTTTGATATGAGCCAAACCCCAATCCCTATGTTATCCTGGCCACTTATTCCATCTCTCTAAGTCTAAGGGTTTTTTTAATTTGTAAAATAGGAATATTACTAATATCTGCCTCATAGTGTTATTATGAGAGTAAAATGACTTTTTACAGTAATTCATATCGGAATGCCTCCCCATAAATGTTAGAAATTGTTAACCATACTTTTCAAAAAGAATCTTATAATCTGACTGCATTATTATAACCCCTTTAGATCACTTACTTTTAAAAGCTTTCTTTTCCTCCTTGAGTAAATTCTTACATAGAAGCAGAATCTCCATAACCATTTCATAATCTGCTCTTTTTCTTTAATTACAGTATAGATGATACATGATGTTACATAAGCTTCAAGTGTACCAACATAGTGCTTGGACAACCTAATACATTTTCTGTGCTCACCACATTGTAGCTAGCGTCTGTCACCACAGACACTATTACAGTGCCATTACAGTAGTGTACTCTAGTGTACCATGTATTCTCTGTGCTGTACGTTTCATCTCTGGACTCATTCAGTCCCTAACGGGAAACCTGTACCTCCCGCTCCCCTTCACCCATTCTTCCTATCCCCCACTCCCACCTTCTTGGCAACTACCAGTTTGTTCTCTGTGTTTAAGGGTATGTTTCCACTTCTTTTTGTTTGTTTGTTCATTTGCTGTTTTTTTATATTTCACATACAGGTGAAATCATATGGTATTTGTCTTTCTCTGACTCGTTTCAGTTAGCATAGTACCCTCTTGGTCCATCCAGGTTGTCACAGATGGCAAAATCTCATTCGTTTTTATGGCCGAGTAATATTCCTCTGTGTGTGTGTGTGTGTGTGTGTGTGTGTGTATGCGCGCGTGCATGTGTATCACATCTTCTTTAGCATTCATCTGTCAGTGGACATTTGGGTTGCTTCTGTAATAAACCTAGAGTTGTGTGTATCTTTTTGAATGGTGTTCTTGTTTTCTTTGGGCAAAAGTCATATGGTGATTCTATTTTCAATTTTTTGAGGCACCTCTGTACTGCTTTCCACTGACAGTAGCTGCATCAATTTACATTCCCACTAACAGTTCACAGGAGATCTTTTTTATCCATACTCTTGCCAACACTTGCTATTTTGTGTCTTTTTGATTCTAATGAGATATCTCCTTGTGGTTTTGGTTTATGTTTCCCTGATTAGTTGATATTGAGCATCTTTTGTGTGTCTGTTGGCCATCTGTATGTCTTCTTTAGAAAAATGTCATACTCTTTTTTACTTGGTAGTATCTCATATACATTCTCTGTTTTTTCTGAATCTTCAGATTGATGTTTGGTGTATATTTTGGTATTTTATATAATACTTCATGGTGTATACTATATCCTGATCTATTTAATTCTTCACCAAATGTTAGAATTTCAGGATTTTTTTTTCAGTTTTCTTCTCTTTCACATGTATTGATGACTTCTGTGGTGCATTTGGTTTATTTTGTTAAGACAGACTCTTAGTAGTGGAACCCTTGGTTCAAAGGGCCTGAATATTTTGGGGCTCTAAATGCTTATTGCCAGTGTAACACCCCCTTTCTGACTGTGTGAGTGTGTGTAGACCTGGAATAACTCATTTGAAATATTACTGAATGGTGTGTAATTTGGGTATATTCAATACACACTAAAAAATACAGCCAAAAAACGGACCTTTGAGATTCATCTTTTTTGGTTTCAGTCTTTGCTAAGTGATATTGGCTTTGCCTGTTTTGAAACTCTGTATTTGCTGCTCTGGATTCTTTGGTTCTGTTTTCTTGCTTTGTTTTGTTTTTCTTTAATTTTATTTTTTCCGACAAATCACACTTTTCCCCTCCGTTGTAGAAAGCTATGTCTTTTGTGCAGAATGCAAAAATTTTATCACAAAACATCTTATGGCTATTAGTGTTCTTCAAACAAAGTGACTTCCCCAAAGAATTGTTTTGTATTCCCTTGGGAGACACCATCTCATGCCTCCAAATACATGGCTATCTGTAGGCACCCAAGAATCAAGAAGACAAGTGAATTAACTCTGTCCATGAAAATCTGCTCTTCTTTTCATCAAGCCTCTTCTTTTATGTTCTTTCTTTTTTTTTTTTTTTTTGAAGATTTTACTTATTTATTTAACAGAGGGAGACAGAGAGAACACAACCAAGGAGAGTGGGGGAGGGAGAAGCAGGCTTTCTGCTGAGCGGGGAACCTGATGCAGGGCTCTGATCCCAGGACCCTGGGATCATGACCTGAGCCAAAGGCAGATGTTAATGACTGAGCCACCCAGGCATCTCTCTGTTCTTTCATTTTTTCACTGACATATTTGAGTTCCTATGAGGTGCCAAGCACTATTCTAGGCACTGAAAGTACCTAAACACACAACCACACCCCACCCTCATTCTAGGCAGGGAGAAAGACCAGTACAAGTCCCAAATGATGAACTTGCCCATGCTAAACCATAGAGACAGTGCCTAACAACATATTCTGCTAGCATTATTTTTTCTACACTTCGTATTAAATTTAAAAATGGGAAGTGGTAGCTGATGTGGTAAAGAGAAGCCTCCAGTGATTCAAAATAAATATAGTGTGTTCTACTTGGATTTGTCTGGAATCCTGGGAGTCAAAAGTTCATTGCTCATGAGGTATGAATTAATTGTTCTATTTTTTAATTCTCTTACCCACAAAGTGGGAATAAAGGTACTTCCCATCATTTCTTTATCCAAAAATATTTGTTCACTTCCTGTCACAGGTCAGATCCTGTGCTTGGCACATGTGACCTCAGGCAGTGAAGGGCCTGTCGCATTCTTTTCTCTCTAATTGGGGTCTCCCAGGTCATACTATACATTGGACACAAAATGGGCTTCGTTAACTACATTGAAGACATGGGCCCAGACCAGTGAAGATGTGCGGGGACGGAATGTAACCTCCCTGAAAGCTGAGACTTTGTTTGGCCTGATTTGTAACTGTATCTGTAGCCCTGAGAATGGCACCTGGCACACAGTGGACACTAGACAAATATTTATTGAATGAATGAAACCCAGTTCTTTCTAGTAGAGAATTATGAATGTGACAATAGAGGCATACCCACAGACCAACTGGGAGATGGGGGAAAGTGAACTGGGGAGTTAGAGGAGGTTTCACAGGGGGATAGTTAAGTTTGGTCTGGAATGATGTGTAGGATTTGAGGGTTGGGGTGTGAGAAATGTTCAGAGTTAAACAGTGGCCTATGCAGAGGCAGGGAGGTGGGATGGATATGACATTTTCACCAGGGATATGGCAGGAGACAAGACAGGAAAGGAAGATAGCACCAGAATGCAAGGGATTGGAATTTCCTTCTTGCTTGGATCAGGGACTTGTGCCTGTTGGAAATAGAAACCCAGGGAAGGGTTTTTAGCAAGGGGAAGACAGTAACAGATTTATATTTTGGCAGCATAATGAGGCCCAATGTAGAAAAGAAAGACCCAAATGGGGTGCAATACTGTGTTCAGTGGTTTTGAGTCCTTGAGCCAAACCAGAACAGTGAGAAGGAAACAGAGAAAAGATATATGAGCTAGTAGAAAGTGAATGTGTGGGCTGAGCCAGAAGGCAAAGCTAAGGATACCCAAAAACTTTCTTTCCTGGACACAGGGGAAACAGGCACTGTTAACCCTTCTGTATCACTTCTGCTCCTCAGGGACACAGGTGTTCCCTGGCCAGCCCATCTAAACACCCTGTCATTCTCTAACCCCTGAACACAATTTTGTTATCTTCATAGCATAGTCCACTTGACATTGTATACGTGTTTGTTTATGATATGTCTTTCCTACTAGAATGAGGGTGGGACTTGATCCCTTATATTCTAGGTACTCCCAGTTTCTAGAATAGTGCTTGGTACCTTGTAGGCAGTCATAAATATTTGAATGAAGAAGTGAAAGAATGAACAAGAGGAAGAGGTACAGTAAGAGAGAAAACATATTTTCAGAGAAAGGTAATTCATGTTAGGTTCTCTTTATTCTTAGACAAGTGAGAAAGGCCACATGTTTGGAGCTTAGGAGAGAAGTCTGAGTTAAGGAGATAGTTTGGAGGTCATTTGAGGTGCTGAGAGAAGAGACAATGGAAGGGATGGAGACAGGAAAGTTAGAGGAGCCGGGGGTTCGGGGTAGTATGCATGAGACAAGAGCCCAAAGAGAGGTGGGCAGAACCCTGGATCTGGAGTCACACGCCTGAGTATAGCCTCAGCAAATTTCTAGCAATTTTCTAGCTTGGAATAGCAAATTTCTAATTTGGTGGCCTTACATAGGGCCCCTAAGCCTAGTTTCATCATCTTTAAAATAGAAAAATCACCTGCCTAAAAGTGTTTGTAAGATAAAGTGCATAGTATGCTCAGGGTGCGTAGCTGTCAGCACTCAGCAGTCAGTGCACTCAGCATTAGTGCCCGCTGTTGTTATAGCCATTCTTAAGTTTTTACTGAGGAGTTTTGAAAAGTCATACAGAAGGATGTCTCCAAGCCATTTGAGTTGGCAAGAAGATCATTAGTGATCTTACTGAGTGTGATTTCAGTAGAATTGTGGGAGTGGAAGACAGTTTGTGGTGGGTGGAGAAGTGGGTAGACCTGAAGAAAGTAAGTATAGGAAGTAAAGATTTGTTTTCCAGATCTTCAGAGGGAAGGAAAGGAGAGATAGGGTGAGAAATTTGGGGCATGAGCTGGAGTGAGGGAAGGCATTTAGTGTGCGTAATGGTATATTTGATGGGTCCACTGCTGCCCCCTTCATGGTCAGGGGCTGAGGCTCTTTCTTCACTGCCCTGTCCCCACACCAGGTGTACAAAGTGCCCACTGTCTGTTCTGGGAAGCATCCGTGTGCCCAGGACAGTTAAACACAGGTAATGAATTGTGTGTGTGTGGAGGAAGGGGCTCATACTTGGCATCTTATCTTCAGTGTTCTTTCTACTCTTGACATGGCCTTCAGTAATGGGATATTTTGTATATTCTTTTCTTTTCTTTTTTTAAGATTTTATTTATTATTTACTTGACAGAGATCACAAGTAGGCAGAGAGACAGGCAGAGAGAGAGAGGAAGGGACACAGGCTCATTTCAATCCCAGGACCCTGGAATCATGACCTGAGCCGAAGGCAGAGGCTTTAACCCACTGAGCCACCCAGGTGCCCCTCTATATTATTTTCTTAAAATGATACTTCTCCTCACCATGTATGATGTATTATGAGATATTTTAATTCTATTTCTGCCATGTCCCATTGGTTTGACTTCAATGGCCCACTAATAGGTCTCTATCTCCTGTTGTGAAAAATACTGGTTGGGACCAAAGCTCAAGACTGCAAGGGCCTGTGAGACCCTAGGGTGAAAATCCATCACAGATGAAAGTCATTTTTACTGATTTGTATATAAATATAGTCTGATTATAACTTCTTCTGGCAAAGGCCAAAGCTTTTGATCAATGATAGTAAATTGGAGTGCAAGAAACCATCTATTATTTATTAAGATCTGCTAGAGTTTATTGATAACATGTAGCAAAAGGTGGTCAAAGTTTGTTAGGAATGGAGATCCAATTGGAAATGACCATAAACAGTCAGAAGGGAGTGGCCAGTGGTCACTTTGACACACTTGGTCCACACCACGGTGTGTTATGGAGTCTGGATATCTTTGGTTCTTTGATACATAGTCACCCCACTGATTCCTGAGTTTGGGAGAGCTTTGTGATTTTTCTGTTGCTGAGGATCAGATGTGGGGAGAAGTGGCTTCATATGTTGGTGTTGCTTTGACTGCAGTCTTTTGCTGGCCCCTTAATCAAATCTGAGGGGAGAACCATCATCCTACCTGCTCTGCCTATTATGGTCACAGTCTGTGCTTGACTGAAGAATTGCTTACCCTATTTCCATAACCAACTAGCTTTGTGGTATCCCCAGACATAGGTGCTTGACTCACTGACCACATAATGAAAGGAAGAATCTGAAGTCAGAGATTTTAAATTCCCCTTGAAAACTCCCTTTCCTTATATACCCCTCTTATTACCATGACTGCAAACTTCACCATCACTGGCCAATCAGAGCTGTGCTATGGTGGAAATCACCATTGGGCATCTGACTTGTAATTAACCTTCCATGATTCTCCCTGGGCCCCTGGTCAGTCAGCCCAGCCATGCTATCCTACAATAGGCTCTCCACATTTATAACCTTGACTGCCTTGTGAAGCATCTATAAGCAACCCTAAAAGGGGTCTTAGAAATGTGTCCACACAGCTGGCCACCCATGGTTATGTCTCCAAGTTGTGCCTGGTAAGAATCTAAAATCCATGGTCTTTAGGAATGGTGTATTAAGTGCTCCACTCTGTGAAAAACTATCCAGGAGAAATAGTGCTGGGGAAGACATAGAAATAGGCTGGGTGAGGTGGAACAGGGGTGAGAGACCATTTGGATTGGAAAACATTGTTGGAAAAACAATGACTTTGATACTGTATAGGAGAAAGTTGGTTGGAAAGATTTAGAGAGAAATTTCTTTGAGTTGTATAAATAGAGTCAGAATAAGTAGAGCTGTTATCTTTGCTCCCAAATAATCATTGGACCTGTTGTCAATCTTGCATTTTACAGTTCTTTTTTTTCTTTTATTTATTTTCAGCATAACAGTATTCATTATTTTTGCACCACACCCAGTGCTCCATGCAATCCATGCCCTCTCTAATTCCCACCACCTGGTTTCCCCAAACTCCCACCCCCCACCACTTCAAACCCCTCAGATTGTTTTTCAGAGTCCATAGTCTCTCATGCATTTTACAGTTATTAATATTTCCTCTTTTAAAGGGAGGAGAGAGGCCTCCTACAATAACCCTTTACAACTAGTCAGCCTTCCTCATTCCACTAGAAACACATGAGTCTGTTCTGCTGCTACTGGAATCTGGCAGGAAGACAGACTTTCTGGTGACTGTGAATTGTCCTTCAGCAGTACATAAGATCTCCTGATGTGAGGGTGGAGAATTAAGAAGTCTGTGTTGGGCATTAGTGATGTTGCCATCACAGAAAGAATGGCACATGCACATTCAGACCAGCACCATGGAGATAACTTAGTGCATGGAAAAGAGACCCCAGATGGGTTCTTGAGGGAGGATGTTAGGAGATATGGCCCAGTGAGGCTGAAGTGTTAGAGCAAGGTGCATTGATGGGACAGGAGAGGGTGCTGAAGGGAGAGTGCTGCAGCCTCATGACTGTGTCCCAGTTAGCTGGGGTCTTAAAGGAGAGAATCTCACTCAGGAATACCAGTCAGTGGAGGGAATTGAAAGAAGGGAAGAGAAGCTCCCATCAACTTTAAATATTATCTAAAAAGTTTTCTGTCTAGGATCTGATATTCAGGAGTGGGAAGGTGGGTATCAGCTCTAGGGAATCCCTGAGGTGATAGAAATCACTGTCAGATGGTCTTTTCATTCTAAAGCTGAAGACATCCCTCCCTGCTAGAGGTTTTAGCTGGGCAGACCTCAGCATTGCCCTGCCACTAGGTTTTTTCTAGGCATAAATTCTACCCTCAGCAGGTTTAGGAATGGTCATTGACCACCTCCCCCCCCCCCCCCCTGGAGGAGAACTGAGTGTGGAGGGCTTATCAGTAGGATCCAGGCAGGAAACAGAATCCCATTCAGTCAATTCAAGTGAAGAAATGTTAATGAAGGGAGTGTTCATAGAGGTGCACATAAGTCTAAGGCAGCCAGTGGGATTTGGGACCCCCAATGACTAGCAAGAGCAGGAAGTTCTCATCACTCCTAGACTTGAAAGGGTGGAAGGAAATGATGCTCCTGGAGCCCCGTGAGAGCCAAGTCTACTAGCAGGAGTGGAGGTAGTTTTAGAGAGACAAAGGGCAGGGAAGGAGCATGGAACAAATACCCCAGTCTTTTCTCTTGCTGCTGCCCTCGGACCTCCCACCTGCCATTGGCTCACCCTGTCCAGAAGCCAGGCCTCAAGCGAAATAAATCAGGTGGTGTCACCCATGGGGGTCAGCTGCCTGGGGCATGGAGCAGGACAGGGCAGAATGGATTTGGAGGAAGATGGGTGGACCAGAGTAACCAGCACAGAGATGTGTTGAAAAGTTTTCTTAAAGACCCAGCACTTATTTTTGTTCTATAGCCTTGACTGAGATATGTATCTATATATAGTAGATAGCTGGTTGTGGTCCACATTCCAGGCAGTGACACAGAAGTGGCTCCGGTCTACAGCTTTCGTTCTTCTCCGGAGTAGCAACATGCAGATAACTGAGTCACTAGCATCTGAATTACAGCTTACAAGGCTGTGGTAATTTTCAGATTTAACTATTTAAAACATTTCGAATGTTTCTCTTTGATGTTTTTCCTGAAAGAGCAATGAAGAAACAGTCCCTGATAAGATATTAACAAGTTGCTCTTTACTTGGGAAATAATTTTATGCAGCATCTAATGCATATATATTAGGTTCTTTTGCCACTACCAAAGAAAGGAAAACAAAGGGAGGGGGGAGAAGGAGGAGAAGAAGAAAAGAAAATTCATTTTTTTCCTTACAAAAGCCCTTTGAGTTGCTACTGATTAACATTTATTGGAGATTTTCCTTTCTGAGTGGTTAACTCCATAGCCCAGCATGGCCCTGTATTGGGGAACGGAGAATGATTTGGGGCAAAAATATTTAGTACTAGTTTCAAAATAAGATTTGGAGACTAGTTTGAGTTAAGTTGTAGAAATGCATGGAAAATCTTAAAGCATCAAACATTAAGTAACTTCACTGTCTCCACTAATGCAAACCTGAAAGCATGACCTTGAAACTAAATAATAAATGAAAGGAGGGTGACACCATTTTGGATCCTGTTCTACATCATCTGCTAACTAAATCTGATGAGGAAATGAATTGGATTCTCTGAATTTTGGAAACAAGGCAAAATCAAATTACCCAGTAGACAGCATCCCCTCTGCCAGTGTTACTGCCCATCTGACTTCCTCACAGAGACTGGCATGCAACTACTCTCATACACCTAAACCTAGAAATATGTTGCCTTATTTATTGCTAGCATTTTTGTTTTCACTCTCTACCCCTTCTGACTCTTGTCCTCCATAGATTTCTTTGCAAAATAAGTCAGACAAGGACCAATACCATACGATTTCACTCATACATGGAATTTAAGAAACAAAACAGATGAAATAGGGGAAGGAAAAGTAAAAGTAAGATGAAAATTAAGAGGGAGGCAAACCATAAGAGATGCTGATGTCTAGGAGATAAATTGAGGGTTGCTGGCATAGGGAGTGGGGAGGTAGGGTCAATTGGGTGATAGGCATTAAGGAGGCACCTGATGCAATGAACACTGGTTTTATATGCAACTGATGAATCACTAAATTCTACCTCTGAAACTAATAGAAAAAGAGGGGAAAATAAAACCCAAAACCCAATGACCTGTTTATATTTTAGGTGTGCATAGGTGAAGGCATGCCAGGAAAAGAACAGTGTCTGTAAAGTCTTTGGCAGGATTCAAAAATTATTGATACATTGTCTTTCTGGAAAGGTGCTGTCAACATTGTGGTTGAAGGAATGGTGTGTCTAGCGGCCCTTACTGATATCCTTCCATCCTGGCAAACCAATGCTATATTTCTATGACCAGTGGAATGAACCATTGTGCTAAAGCTGGCCCCATAGGTTTGTTTTCCCATGGCATGGGCAACAACAATGAACAGTAGCAACACAGAGTACTATGATGTTCTACTTAATCTGTGGTGTAGCTGAATTGATTTATAGTGATATGAATGAATCATCGAGTGTACAGTGAATTGTTCTTTCCAGAACCCAAACTGTACATGTTGTGGAAACAATCAGAAATGAATTATTGCCAAGAATAGTAACAGTTGGACACAAAAGCAGAGTAAATGTGTTTAGTATTGTAATGGTCCTTTCAGGTGAACCCATAGGTATCTGAGTGATCTGAAGGTAGTTGATACTTTTCAGCCACTTAGAAAGGCATGTTCTAGTTGGCCTTTTCAGTCTGTGAAAAATGAACATCATAGTACTCTGGGTTGCTACTGTTCATTGTTGTTTCCCATGCAGGGAAGGTCTTCACAGAATGAATGGCAGTTCTATATTAGATGAATTGGGGAGTGAGTGACAACTATAGAGAAAAAAGAGCTCTCTGATGATTTCAGGCCATTGACTTCACAGATTTGTACCTATGAAAATGTAGAAAGAATTTTTATCAGTTAGCTTCTGGATAGGATATTGAGAAAATGAATATTTGGAATCTAGAGATAAAGGGGGCTAGTTACATGGTGTGTTATACTCATTTGGAATTTTTAAAGGAATTTTAAATATGTCTAGGCATAGATTCTAGTAAGTGGCTTGTCTGTTATAGTGATGAAATCTGAAGGGGAGTTTGCCCTTCTGGGATCAACATGGACATCTTTTTGGAAATCAGGGTGTTATCCATCTGGAAGTGGAGAGGCTATGTGGTGACCTCTATGGTTGCTCGGTCTTAGATGTGGACACTGTGGCATGAAGCAAGGCGGCTTTGTAAGTTAAACTGTATGTAGAGATGAGGTTTTTGCAACAGCTGATTTAACCTGGCATGTTCCAGATTCTAAATTCTATGTGATAAGAATACTTTACATGGAGTCTTCCACTGAGGAAATAAATGATTATAGGAAACTATGGTGTGGGCATCTCTTTGGAGTATTATGATGGTTATTATGATGGAATATTATGCTGCTCACATTCCTGGTTCTGGTTGTTGTAGTCCCCTTATGTTATAAAAACTGCAAACAAAAATATCATGCTAGTGTCCCTGTCTTGGTATACACATAGTCTGACAGTTTCTCCAGTAATGCAGAAAAAGGTCTAGTAAGGCCTAGATTATTCTGGACAGAAATACAGAATTAGAAGATGTTAAAGCCATAAAGTTTGTACCATCTCTTTGCTTATACAGAAATTGAAGTCCAAAAAGTTAAAAGATTCTCCAAAGTCTCACAGCCAGCTGGGCAGCAGTTGGTCCTATTTCTCCTGTCTTATGGTCCAATCTCTGCCCTTTAAGGCCATTTCATACTGCAGTAGGTCATTCTAGAGCTCCTGTGGGAAGGACTATTAGGTTTCTCCTCTGACTGAAAGCTCAGGCACAAACAGGTAACAGTTGCCATCTACCAGTGATGTTGGGTTATTCTCTTTGGTGTAATAACTGCATCAGTAAAAATAGAAATTACATGAGGATGGACTCCAGCAAAATCTGTTGAAAATGGAGCATCATAACAGAAGGGTGTTATTCAGCTAACATTTTGTATCCATGGCTGCATAGGTGTGAAGTCTTGTTCATATCCCACTCTTCTTCAAGAGACTTTAACCCTTTTGTTCTGAATTTCTTCACTGCTGAGGCCCTGACTCTGTTTTCCTGTCCCCTGCGGTAAACCATACCCAAACTTCTTTTGATGAACCTAAAAAGCATCTCTCAACAGATCCAAGTGATAAATGGCTGCAACAGAATCCAGTAACATCAAGACACCAGGGAAATGAGCCCAAACTGTATTGACCATAAATAATGACCAAACAGCAAATTGTGTTCAGATTATCTGAAGTTATTTAAATGTTTATAGTCAATTGTTCCATAAATTAGAGACTTCCTTAACTGAAGACCTGTATATGCTCATAAAATATGCATTGAATACTTTATTTGAGATACAGTAATAGCATTGCAAAGAAGTAACTCAAAAGCACGTGGAAGCACTTGGTATTGGCTTTGTATCATGGAGGGGAGGGGCGTTTGATGGTCTGTGAAAAGAAAGCAGGTGGAGAATGATGTCATAGGGACACTCTGATTAGGATGGAGGACAGATTTCTTTGAGAAACCCAAGAATTAATAAATTAATAGGAAAAAATTTTTAAAGATTTTATGTATTTATTATTTAAGAGAGAGAGAGAGAGAGAATGAGAGAGAGAACTTGAAGGGGGCAGGTCAGAAGGAGAAGCAGACTCCATGTGGACCAGGGAGCTCGATGTGGGGCTTGATCCTGGGATTCCAGAATCGTGGCCCGAGGCAGTTGCTTAACCAACTGAGCCACCTAAGTCCCTGGTCAGGAAAATTTTTTAAAAATGAAAAAAATCTAAGGTAAAATCTCCACAATTTCCATAATGTAGTGATTTGAAGAAAAAGACCTGATTTTCATACTGTAAAATTTACCTATTTCAATTCAGTAATTTTCAGTAAAACTGAGAGAGCTTTCAGCCACCACCAAAATCCTACAAATTCTCTCTTTTTCCACATCATTTTGGCACTTTTAGTTCACTCACTTCGTTTCTACAAAAAACTCACAAAACAAAAAACGTGTTGAGATTTTGATATGAATTACATTTGGAGCTATGGATCTGTTTGGGGAACGTGGCTATATTAACTGTTAAGTTTTCTAATCATTAACATGTTATGTCCCTTGTTCTTTCTTCAGTTTTTTATAGTAGTGTTTTATAGTTTTCAGCATATAAGATTTTCACTAATTTTGATGAATTTATTCCTAAATATTCTATTGTTTTTCATGCTGTTATAAATGAAATTCTTTTCTTAACTTTATTTTCAGATTGCTCATAGCTGGTCCATAGTTATACAACTGATTTTCTTTTCCTGTATTTGTCTTGTATCATGACATCCTACTGAACTTGCTAATTAATTCTAGTAGTTGTTGGGTGGATTCCCTAGTTTTCCACATAGAAGATCATATTCATAAATAAAGACAGCTTTATTTATTCTTTTCCAGTCTAGAAGCCTTTTCTTGCCTGTTTGCACTGGCTGGAACCTCAAGTACAAAGTATAGCGTACCTTTCCTTGCTTCTGATCTTAAGGGGAAGTCATTCAGTCTTTCACCATTAAGGATCATATTTGATGTAGGCTTTTCATAGATGGTTTTCACCAAGTTGAGGAAGTTCCCTTCTATTCCTAGCTTGTTGAGAACCTTTAAAGGATGTTGGAGTTTGTCAAGTGCTCTTTCTCCATGCATGAAAATAATATGGTAAATTATCCTTTGTTCTAGTAATATGGTATATCACATTGATTTGTGGATTTTGAATCCACAAATTTTGCAAGCTTTGCATTCCTGGGATATTTGGTTGTTGTGTAAAGTCCTTCTGTATGTTGCTGGATTTATTTGCAGACCTGTTTTTGCATCTATATTCATGAGGAATATAGGTCTGTACTTTCCTTTTCTTGTATCTTTGGTTTGGTATTGGGGTAATACTTGGCCTTTCCTTCTCTAATGTAAGTGCTCTTCCTAGTAATTTCTTGCTTCCTAGGATTCATCTTCCAGCATTGGTCCTCACATTTATTAGGAATTAAAAATAATGACTGTTCTGGAAGATGTATTGGAAGCTTTGGGATTTTAGAGGGAGTGGAGGGTAGTAGAGATTGGATCTTTCTATTCTGGTCAGCTCAACAAGCACAGAAAATAAGATTTTAGAGTTAGACTCTACAAATCACAGTGATGCTACCAGTTTCTTCATGTAGTGGACACAATGTGACATTCACTTCAAGCCTTGACTCATATGGTGCCATTTGGAAATTATAGAGTGGTCCTTTGCTTTGCTTTTTCTGAAATTGCCTGGGAATAAAGTCTTTCCAGAGAGATTACAACTAAGCTGGGTTTTGGACAGATTATTTGAATAGGAAGGACCTTGCTCATTTTAAAAAATAATTCTCCTCTATGTTCTTCAGATTGTATCATTTCTGTTGATTTGCTTTCAAGTTTCTTCTGTCATGTGAGTTCTGCTATTAAGTCCTTCCAGATACTGTGGTTTTTACTTCTAAGATTTTCAGTTTTTTAATATTTCTCTGCTGAAAATAACTACCTTGCCATTCATTTCAAGAGTATGCAACCACATGGACCATGGTTATAATTGCTGATTTAAAGTCTTTTTCTGATTATTCCAACATCTGGGTCACCTCAGTATTGTCACCTATTGATCGCCTTTTAACCTGAGAATTAGTCATATTTGCTTGCTTTTTCAAAGTATGTTGTATTTTGGATTGTGTACTGGATATATTGAATATTATGTTTTAAGGCCCTGGATCCTATTTAAATTCTCTGGAAAAGGGTCACCTTTTTTGTGTTTTAACAAAATTTAATTGAGTCTAGACCTCAAGTTCTTCTCACTTTTTATGGTCATTGGCTCCCATATAACAGTTCATATATCAGTTTTAATAGCCTATTCCTAATAATATAGAAAGTATTCAGAGTGATTATCAAAGTATATGGATAATCTGTAATTTTTGAAAGTCAGATTCTCAGTAGAGAATCCCAAGTTACTCTGTATCTGTGATTTTTACTGTCTGTGTTGATTTTTTAAAATCAATTATTAATGTTTTATTTTTTTTAGCAACAGAAACCTCAAGGAAATCCAACAAAGAAAACTAAATCAAAAAAATTGGATCCCCTCAAAGGCCAGAAAGTTATCGCAAGATGTGATGAAAATGGCTTTTACTTTCCAGGTAGATACTCTATTTTATAAGATTTCTTTGTTAAATAATATGGTATCAGGGACCCAAGGTTCTCAAACTGTTCTTTCCCCAGAACACTGATATTTCATGAGCTGTATTAAGGCATTCCACTTCTAAAAGGAAATGATAATGGGGATTCTACCTATGTTTCTGAGGGGTGATAGCCAGAAAATAAATTTAATCTTTCATTTGTTCAGTAAAACAATTTTACTACACATCTGCTATTTTCTATGAATGTAATATTCCTAAAGTGCTGGTCTAGTGTAGACCAGCACGTGAAAATTCTTGTCTTTGTGGAACTTACATTCTAGTGAGGGAGATAGAGAAGCGAGCAAATACATACAATATGTAGTGTGTCAGCTACAGTGTTGTAGAGAAAAATCAAGCTACAAAGGGAACTGAGTGTCAAGGTAAAGGCTGCAATTTTAAATACGGTGGCCAATGAAGAACTGCTTGGGAAGGTGATGTGTGAATATGGAGGAGGAGCAAGCCATGAAATTATCTGGGGGAAGAGAGTTCCTTGTTATTGTATTTTTTTAAAGATTCATTTATTTTGAGAGAGAGGGAGAGAATGTGAGTATGAGTGGGGAAGGGGGAGGAACAGGAGGCTGAGCAAGAGGGAGAGAAAGACTCCTCAAGCAGACTCCCCCTTGATCACAGAGCCTGATGTAGGACTTGATACGGGGCTTAGTCCCAGGACCCCAAGATCATGACCTGAGCCAAAATCAAGAGTTGGATGCTTAACCTGCTGAGCCACCCAGGCATCCCTTGGGGAAGAGTTCTAAGCAGAAGGAACAGCAGTACAGAGTCATGAGGCTGGAGTCCATGTTGTTAAAAGAGGCCAGTGTGGCCAGATCCAAGAGCTTTTCCCAAAAGTTTTTGGGATATGTGATCCTGAAGGAACCTGCCAGGAGCAGTTCAAGTGAGAGCTTTGTGGACAGTGAAAATAATATGTATGTAGAGGTGGAGACAAACATTTTCTATCTGGAGAAATAAAACAGATTATGGCTGGAACCTAGAATGCAAAGAAACAGTAGAAAATAATAAAGGTCTTCAGGGAGGGAAGTATGGGGCCATTCATAAAAGGTCATGTTAAGAAGTTTGGACTTGGACCACCTGGATGGCTTAGTTGGTTAAGCAACTGACTTTGGCTCAGGTCATGATCCCAGAGTCCCGGGACTGAGTCCTGCATTAGGCTCTCAGCAACATGGGGAGTCTGCTTCTCCCTCTGACCCTCTCCCCTCTCGTGCTTTCTCTCACTCTCTCTCAAATCAATAAATAAAACCTTTAAGAAAAAAGAGAAGTTTAGACTTTATTGAGGAGCCACATGGAAAGCAGAGAAAAACATAATCATCCTTGAAGTCCACAGAAGCTCCCCCACCATGCTGTGTGAAGAGTGGATACAGAGTAGGTTGGAATGTCCCCCAGGTCCCTGTCTCAGGCCATATGGTAGATAGTGGTATGTGCAGGAGATGTTGGTATGCACAGGAAGATAATGATGTGTCTGGGGTGTGGGGGATTGTAGATACACTGCATATGTGCTGATATCTCAGAAATCTCTCCAGGCAGGTTTCCTCTTGAGACTCTAGACCACTATTTCTAATTGCTTCCGGTTGCTGAAGTTGTCAGAAAAGCAATTAGAGATAAGGTCTAGAGTCTCAGGAGGAAATCTGTCTGGAGAGAGAGATTTTTGAGACATCAACACTTAAGTGTCATTGATATGGGAAGGGCCTGTAGGGAAGAGAGAGCCTTGAGGAAGATCCATGGGGCAGAAAGATGATACAGTGGAAACATAGCCAGTTTTAGGTAGGCATTATCTGTCAAACACCAGTTAAAAGAATCACTTTTTTTTATTAATTAAATTTCATTGAATCTTTTTAAGTGGGAAAAAAAATACTTCAGCAGGAGTTTTGGTTCCAAGCAGGCATATGTGGAGAACTGACAGCTAGGACATTTTCTTTGAAATTCAGTAGATGTGCTTTGGAGCTGACTAGATGAGAGTAATTAAATATGGATGGGAGCATTCTAGATGAGCTCATAGGCCAAGGCACAAAACTCTTCTTTGCAAGAGCAGGGCCCAAAAACCTCCTCTTTCTCTGGGACCCAGATTTGCTGGGTAGTGATTATGGGGGGAGGGGTGCTCTGCTTGATTTTTTTTGAATTGGAGCCCAGAGAGGGGTCTGAGGCTAATTTGGCAGTTGAATGGAAATGCAGGAAAAGACTGGCTTCCAGCTGGCTGCATTAGAGTTTGGGATTAGTTCACTGGCCAAGGTCCTGGAGAAAAGTAGAAAGGCTCAAACTTTTCCTCTACACACCATTTTCATGTGATAAGAAATGCCAAAACCTACTGCCGCCAGTCTGGGGAAGTTGAGGAAGCAGGTAACACCATGGCCACATGCAATTTCTGAGATCATGTCGTAATCATTTTTGCCCTATTCTGTATTGTTTTGTTTTTCTTTAAATATGCAATTAGAGGCAGAGAGTGCACGCCACCAACAGTTGGGATCTGGCTGTTTGAGAATTTTTAGTTTGTGGCTGTGATTAAACTCAAATAAGTCTGTGTGAAGGAAATACACATTTGAATTTAGTCATATGATCAGTAATTTGGATTAGTGGCTAGTTAGCAAATACTGACTCAGACAAATTAAATGATCATGCTGTGTTCCTGGATGTACTTTGATTTTGTTTCCCTCTTCTCCCCTAAAGTCAGTGCATCTTTAGTTGGGAATTTCAACCCAACTCATAGAGTTATTTTTATTTTTTTTTTTCAATTTCAAACTTATAGAAAAGTTGCAAAAATAATAGAACTTTTGTATATACTTTTTAACCCAGCTTTGTCAATGATTAACTTTTGTCATGTGTATTTTACCACATTTATCATTTTATTTTATTCTTCTTCTCTCTACTCACCTCCACACATACACATTTTCTGAACTATTTGATATTAGGTAACATCATCATGCCCCTTTACTCCTTAATGCATCAGTCTATATGTCTCAATAACAAGGCTATTGTCTTAACATAATCATAATAAAGTAATAAAATCCAGGAAATTTAGCACTATTATACTACTTTTTATTTGTATATTTCAATTTTGTTAATTGTCTCAATTAGGGTTTTATATTTTTTGTCTCTAGAATAGGTCAAGTCTGGAACCATGTTAACATTGAATTAACACATCTCCTTAGTCGTCTTTAATCTAGAATTATTTTCTAGCCTTTCCTATCATTTCTTATGACACAGATATATATTATTTAAGAACAAGATCAATTACTTTATTGAATGTTCCTCAGTTAGCTTAAGCTCAGAGTGTGCATTCCTAGCCACTTTCCTACCTAAGTGATGGCATGATGTCATGTCCCTCTCAGGGCCTCCCATCCAGAGGCACATGATGTCCCTTAGTGACACTGATAGAGATAGCCTGGTCACTATGCATTACTGTTTCCTCCCTTGTAAAAAAGAAGGCCAAACAGAGACTTGTGGAGAACCGCATGATATTCATCAGTGACACCTTTTTTGATAACTTTTGCTTGGGGCCTGCTAAATATTTCTAATGAAAAATATCTGGCTTTGAAATGTATCTCAGTAGTAGATGGCTTTGAAGGACTATTTGATCAGAGTGTTCCTCGCTTCAGGCCGGGTCCACACTGGAGCAGAGCTAGCCTGGTTGTTGCTGTCATTGTTCGTGGTCAGGGCAGGGATTTCTGTATGGCTGACTCTCTTCCAGAGTCAGTGTGGAATATCTAATTAAGGAGTGACTGAGTTGTTCAGAATGGAAGTGACAGGCCTAGTCTGGCTCATCAGGATGCTGAAAGGCAGGGAGGAAGTCACATTTCAAAACATTATTTTAAGTCATTAATGCAGGAATTGGTTCCTCCTTCCTCTTCTTCAGTGAAAAGAAGCATTGGCGTCAGGAAATCCATGTTGATGAAAAGTCTGAGTTGCAAAATTTCTGCACTATGCCACAGAAACAGGTTACAATGGAAGAAAAAGGCAGGCAGGTGGCAGAGGCAGGGAAGGAGAAACTGAATACCTTTCCAGGTGTCATGTTTTAGGGTCAGAAAATCCCAAGTTTTTATTTACTTGAAGTCTGCCTTTTTCCTCTGCCAGCCCTGTGACTGAATCCGCAAAGTTCTCTGAGCCTGTTTCTTTAACCTCCTGAATGAAATGAAAACAATTAGAACCCCCATAAGCTTGTGGTATAGATTAAATAGGCAATGTACAGTATTCTCTAAATTAGAAACTGTGAATTGCATGTGAAGAGTTGTTCTCTCATCCCATGAGACAGCTTCTCTTGAGAGATAGAAACAACTTTTGTCCTCTTCTGGGGGTCAAAGGAGGGGTTTGCAATTCAAAAACTTCAACAACAGTTTAAAAACCTTAGCAGAAATTCAGAAAGGCAAAAATTAGCCCAGGGGACTAGAAATGAAACCTCTGAGGCTGAAGAAAGGAGAGAATATGATGAGTAGATGTCCAAGATGACTGTCAGTGGAGTGGGGCAGGTGGAGGGGCTGCTTACGGTGGAGTAAAGCTAAAGCCTTTTTCAGGAGACGGAATTTAAGGGAGGCTGTGCATATCAGAAAGTTAGACTGGAGGTAAAAGAGAAATTCCTGTCTGGAGTGAAGACTGAGAACTATTCCCATGTCTTTCACAAAATGAATGGACCTACCTTCTTGGAGTATTTCTGCGGTCTTTGACCACTGAGAATGGGCCCCATTTTGGCAGAGGGGCTCAACAAGGGTCCATTCCCTATTCTTCAGCTTGAATACAGGAGAGCCCTCTGGCGAAGGTGGGGGCCCACTCTGTACCCAAGGAAAGTTACTGGGATTGACAGGCCTCCACTGGGAAAAAGCTCAGGCCCCTGAATTTGTTCCCAGGGACACTTCAGAGCCAGGAGACACAGTCTCACCTCTCTGGAGGTGAGGACAAAGAGAAACTGCAGCATAAGGGAAAACAAAATTAGATGCTGGTTCCAACTCAGGACTTAGAAACTCCCTAATTAGATGGAGAAGGAGCAAATGCAGAGGCTGAGCCATAATTCAACAGGCCGACTCGTGGTCCTCAGCCAGCCAGCAAGGCTGTCCACACAGCGCACCTGGTTCTAACGTCAGCCTGGGAGACACTGTACTAATTTCTGCAGGTGCACAAAGGCTTGTATGAAGAAGAAAACAGTGGAAGGACCTAAAAAGAGGTGTTGTAACATACCAAAAAGTCTAGATCGAATCATGTGGGGCAGGGGTGGCAGGGTTTTTCTGTGAAAGACACACAGTAAATGGTTTAGACTTTGTGGCCATCCAGTCTCTGTCACCACTACTCCACTTAGGCAAACGACAGAAACCCTGCCTCGTAGGTTTATGAGTAGACTCGGCTAAGTCCCAGAGGCTGAGAATTTGAGGAGGATCATACCGACCAGTGTGGCCATCATGGCAGCCCAGGCCCTTCACTGTGAATCCTGGTGGCGGGGGGGGGCTCGCCAGTGTATGGGATGTGAGCGTTCTCCTCAGTTAGGAGTGGTTCTTCATTGCTTTCCAAATAGGAGGTCTTTCTAAAAAGCAGTGTTTGTTTTTCTAATTAAAAGTATAAAGTCAGTTTATGGCAGGAAATGTGTGAATAATGTATAAAGAACATTTCAAAAACCAAACTGAACATTTTAATCCAATGAGAAAACACACACCAGTGGAACTGGTTTTTGTTTGTTGGGTGTATGTGTGTGTTTAAAAAAAAAAAAAATTGTTATTTCTTTGGCCATTTGAAACAAGAGACATGAACTCAAGATGAAAAACACAAGCCATTTCTTTGCCACATCAAAGGCCATGGGACTTGGCCAAAGTAAGTGTGTGAGCTGGGGCAGCGGTGCCAGGCCCTGGTGTCTTGGGAGCCCTGAGGGGACACATATATTTTTTTCTCTTGGAGTAGGAGTTTCACTGCAGCTTTACTTGCCTGGGGAAGTGTCCCTATCAAAACTTCCCTTAATGGTGATTCACAGACCTGTACCCCTGGGGATAAAAATATATGTTTATAAAAAATAAAAAATTTAAAAAAATATATTAAAAAAGAAAAAAAAAACTTCCCTTAATATCCCTTAATGATGGGAAAATATATCTCAACTAGGATAAGTGACAAAACATGTACACCTTAAAACAGGCGTTTTTGTTTTTGTTTTCTATTATAATCATCCCTTTGAGTATAGCTAAAAGACAGGGAAACTTTTTTTTTTTAATAGTTATCAATTTTTGACAAGGAAACTTTTTGCATCTTTTTCCTTTGTTCCTTTTTTGGTAGTGCATTTTAGGGAAGCCAGGGGAAGTGTTCAGCCTAGTTAGCTTTTCATTTATCTGATATTAGATGAAAAGTTGATGATGGGAGTTCCTATTTTCTTTTACTTTCATAATTTAACAGTCTGATTTTCTATATGTGAGGAGTATAGAAGGAAATATGCCTAATGTAAGTAAATAAGGAAATTAGATGGTACAAAGTATCCAGGAAGAGGATATTTGCTTCTAGGAATGATGTTCTTATCAGGATGGCTGCTGCTGATTATGGACAGACAAGCTTCTGCACATTCTCTGGACTTCCGAGCTCAGCGGTGTCTAGACCAGGGCTGTGCACTTCACCACTTTGAGTCGGTCAACCCCAGTATGCAACGTACAGTATCCACTGTTACCTCCTGGAGACATCAAAGGGGCATGCTGATTTAAACAGGCCAAGTGTTATAAATTAGCCAACAAGATGGCATAAGAGAATAGGCATTATTTGTCTTCATATTATATTTTAAATTTGATTCCTTTCAGGGGTTGTGAAGAAGTGTGTGAGCCCCACCCATGCACTGGTGGATTTCAGGTACGGAGACACCAAGGTTGTGCCCACCTCGTTCATCACACCTATCGGGGGCGCCATGCCTTGCCCACTGCTCCAGGTACCTGCTACAGCCATCTTTTCTGGGGTCCCTTTCCACCATCCCCACGGTTGCAGATAACAGGATGGCGAGGCCACTGGTGGACCTTTGTTGAACACCTAGTTGAGGTCCTCCAGGGAGCTTGTGTTTGTCCAGGAAAAGCAGTGACCTCTTGCCCGGCAACTTTTTTGCTCCACCTTGATCTGCTAACACCTTGTTCCAGGGGCGCCTGACTGCATAGACTTCCTTGTATTAGCCTCTGTGGCCCTTGTCGCTTTACAGACAGTGATGGTCAGGGAAGAGAGCTTCTGTAACTGCTAACACCCTGGAAACTTAAACTGTGCAAGGTTGTATTAAAACCCATGTAAATGACAAGGGCAGAGGTGGAGCTTTCTTTCATGTTGTAGTTAGTTACTGCCAGACCTTGATGCCACAATGCAGTTACACCTGAACATGCATTCCATGGGTGAGCTGGCCTGCTGAGTTCTCATCTGCATATAAATCCATATAAGCTGGGCTGCATGGGGGCCCATCATTCCCAGCCCCCAGGCCAAAGGGGAGACAGAAAGGGTGCCTGGGTGGCTCAGTTGATGAAGCATCTGCCTTCAGCTGAGGTCATGATCTCAGGGTCCTGGGATTGAGCCCACATCGGGCCCCGCAGGAAGTCTCCTTTCCCTCTCCCGCTCCCCCTGCTTGTGTTCTCTCTCTCTCTCTCTCTCTCTCTCTCTCTCTCTGTCTCTTTCAAAGAAAGAAAGATAGAAGGAAGGAAAAAAACAAAACCAAAAGCGAGCCTCCCAGAAGTCCAGCATTGGCGTTTCTTAGACAGCGAGAGCCAGGAGGAAGAGCACCCAATGAACACTCAGAGAATTCCACGAGGTTGTCTGTCAGCACCTCCCTAGCCAGACCCAGAGCTCCCATCAGTCCACTTTTCCCCTAACTGTTGGTCTTGTCCATCTGACATGTGCCCAGGAATATCTGTATGCCCCTTCACGAGATTTTCTTCCTGCTAGAACTTGTCTCTTTGTAACTTTTGCCTGTGGATTTCAAGTGTGTGCTTTGGAACATTAGGCAAACCTGCTGCTTTCCATTGTCTGGGTGACAGCCCTTCAGATCTATGAGGACACTCTTCCTCTCTCTTCCTGGTCTTTATGTGAAATAGGTTCGTTCAACCAGTTTTTGTAGGCTATGTTTTCCAGACCTCTTGCCAGCCTGCTGGCTACCCCCAACCCCGGGATCCTTGTCAAGTGAAGAAAGAATTCCTGGGAAAACTGGGGCTCCCCTAAATCAATTGCAGAGTTCCAGGTGTGGCCCAGTGAACCTGGGGGAATTTTGAAACTATTGACTCTTTCCTAGCCTAGAAAAAAATGTATATTTGAAATATAGCATTAGTTCTTGCTAATTACCTTGGAGTGTTTTTAAACAAGCTTATGTTGACATTGCTTTTAAGATCCATAAGCAAAATATTTTCTATGATGTATATTCTCTTCTACAGGTTGGAGATTATGTCTTTGCCAAAATTGTGATACCCAACGGATTTGACTTCTATGTCCCTGCCATTGTCATAGCACTTCCAAATCAGGATGTGGCCGATGATAAATTCTACACAGTTTTGAAGTGCAACAACCGGAGAGTAAGTAGACTTTCCTTGAGGAAAGGGCTTTCTCACTAGGTGGAAATTGGCTTCCGGACTTCTGGACAGTGCCTCGCTCTTTGCTAACATCGTCAGAGATCCTGAAGGAATGACCTGCCTTGCCGCACCTGTTCCCACTCCTTGTGGTTTGGATTCTGCCCACTCTGCAACACAAAATCTACACCCTCACTGAGGCTGCCATGGCCTCCTAACTCCTTCATTGAATGGCCTTTTTGGCTCTCCTCCCACATTTAACCACTGGGGAGGCTCACTCCAGTTCTTTACTATCCTCCCCAGCTTCTCACAGCCCCGTGCTCTCTCCGGTCCTTGCCTGCTGCTTCTCAGCCTGCTCTGTTCCGTTCCCTGGCCTCCCTATGAATTTCCCTAAATGCTTTAGAAAGCCTCTTTATCAGTTTACAGATCTTGTCTGCCTGATGTCCCCACCGCCCCGCAACACACACATGTGCACGTGCCTGCACTTCTCATTACCCTCAAGGAAAAGCCCAGCTTGGACCCGGCATGGCCCCAGCTCCCTGGAAGGCTTACTGCTTCCTGAATACAGTGGGCTTCTTTAAGCCCCTAGTCTTTCCGTCTTCCTGGACTACCCTCCCAACTTCTTTCCACAGAAACTCCTGTCACTGTCATGTCTTGCTGAGGCCCTAAGGTTTCCTCTGCACACTCTACTTTCCCCTTCCCACACTGGCTTCCTCACCAATGCCCAGTTCCCTAAAGGCGGGAACTGTGGCCTATTCATCTTTGTAGCCCTAGCAAAGCCCTCTGATGAAGAGAAGGTTCTCAAAATTGCTTTTTAAATTACTTAATTGAATGACCTTTCTAATGGAAATGACATTGTCTTGATGGACTATTTAATATGCCTAGAAAATAGACTAGCAAGCAAAGAGCAAGAAGTAAAATACTAGTGGCTAATTTTCTTAAGTACTTATTCTGTGCCACAGGTACTAATCTCAGGACTTTATATGTAAAGAACAATTGAATGCTCAAAACACTGTGAGCAGGTACTGTTATTATTCCTGTTTTCAGATAAAGAAACTGAAGCAGAAGGGTTAAGTCTCTCACAGCATAAGTGGGACAATGGGCATTTGAACCCAGCCAGTCTGGCTCCAGAGCCTACACTCCGAATCTCTGTGTATACTCTGTATCTCTGTATACTGCCTAGTATACAGAGTAAAAATGTCTAGTCAGTTCTTGACTATAGCATGAAGTATATCCGTCAGGAGAGGGGTCATGGTAAATGAATTTTAGAATTAAAGGAAAAGAATAAATCCCATCAGAGCCAGTGGTCCAAGAAGTAGTTTCCAATCTGACAGAATAAGGAGAAATAGGTATGTTCTCATCAACGCGGGGGCAGGGGGGAACAAAACAAAACCTTAAGAGAAGCTATTTGGATGACAGTAAAAAGCAGTCTAGAGGGCAGTGGGTGGGAAGATTTTCTGACATAAGGCACCAGTCCGGGATATCTACTAGGCAAGAGAGGAGAAAGCAAATCAAGGGGCATTTGAAGAGATGTCCCTAGGCACACCCCAGGGTGTGGGGAGAGATGAAGCAGTTGTCTTAGGATCCCTAAGAAAGAGTTTTTAAAGCCCAGGAGGGACCTGGAATTTACCCACAGGGCAATTAGGCTCTGGAGACAAGAGCTGGGTGGTCAGTGGGGAGACACTGAAGACAGTTCTAGTAGAGATTCACAGCGCTGAAGGTGACATATTTGGCCAGGGGTGGTGGCTAAAGTTTCTAAGTCTAGGAAAGAGAAGGCCAAGGCTGAAGCAAAGGTAGCTAGGAGGGAGGTTTTGTGGAGGGATGTGTAGGTGTGCGTGTGCATGTGCCTGGGCACCTGCATCTTATGTGGATGGCCTTGCACGTGATCCAGGATATGGAGAAATGACCAGGAGGACTCATCGATGACTTTTACTCAGTGTATAATTATCCAACCAGCCTCTGCCATTTGACTGCCGTCTAAAGTGTTATCCTGAATAAGATAATGGCTAGCAGCTATTATAGTGGATTGAGCTGAAATAAAGTTAACATCTAAATTGTGGGCATTTCTGATTTAAGTTTCATGAACCCTTTTGGTATTATTACAGGAATTTTGCCCTCGGAATGCACTTATTAAGATCAGCCAAAACAAGTATGCTCTCTCTTGCTCTCATATAAAATCACCCCCAATTCAGGAGGATCCAAAAGTGTAAGTAGACCCAAGTTTTCATACTCCCTGAACTTTATATCTTTGCACCGTTAATCTGTTTCTGAGTTGGGATTCATGAAAAATAATTGGGGAGAAAAGCAGAAGTGGAGGGCCTCCTGCTTAAAAGGTAGTTCTATGATTATTATTCCTTCCACATCACACCACTTACTTGCTGGTTATTTGTCTTTCTGGTTCGAATCTCAAATGCAACATTGTTTTACTGACTCTTCAGAAAAACATTGTCCTGTCATGAACTTGAAGGAATTATTCCCCTTTTATTAGTAAGAGTTCAGGGACTTCTAATAAAGTCTTTCCATAAAGCAAAAGTTAGATTAAGTTGTGGTTGGGACCAATCAACCATCTGCTGCTTCCCTTGCTGGGGAATGAGAATGAGGTGTTGGCCCTGGCTTGCCTGTGCCCAGGTGAGCATGAATGGGTGCACGGGTGGCGGTTTCTATGGGCTACAGTGGGTTGAATACATTTCCATCTGAGGAAGTAAGATTGCTAAAAGCTGGAATGGTGGATTAAAGTAAAGTCAGAAGAAGCTGAGGCCTAGAAAGTAGGCAAAATCTGAAGTCCATGGGACTGATGAGGGACATCACAGCTAGAGTCAGAGCTATGACCTGGGAGTGAAGGTTGATTTTCAGCAAGGGTTAGGGAAAAGTTTCCTAGAAATACCCTCCAACTTCACTTGGAGTTTGTAGGTTGTCTTGAGTGCCAACCTTCATTCACCTGATGGCACCTTGCACTTCATAAATAGAAACCATCAGACATTCTCTCCTCCACTTCTTTTCCCTGACTATAGTCTTGTGGAAACCTCCTTACCCCTGATATCAAGGTACTTTCTCTCATCCAAGGCTGACCTGCTCATCAGGCTCCAGAGCCTGTCCCCACTACCCAGTTCTTGCTCCATCAGTTACACTGGATTCTCTCCTATCTCCTCTCCCGATTGCTTTGCCCAGTGAAAACCCAAATTTACCCCCCGACATGCACAGCCCCCCCACCCAGTCCTAAATCCATAGAGCTCCCTTGGTTCAGCAGTGTGATCTGGCATCCTCCCTCCCTTCACAGCCACACTGTATGTGGGCAGTCTCATAGACGGTTGTCTTCCCTTTCTTGACTTCTCTTCCCTCCCTGAGGAGCCTAGGGTATTGACTTCCCACCTTACCCATGGGTGAAGCTGTTCCCACAGGGTCCACTAGGGACCTCTCACACGCTCACACTGTCTGAGGTCTGTTTGACTATCTCAGCCACCCCTCCTCCTTTTCTTGAGACCTGTCATGGCTCCTCCTCCCTCTGGATTTCCTCCTGCCTGATTTCAACCATATCCCTTACTTCTTTGAATCTATTTACACTAAGGACCTCATACCTCCCTCTCTACTCCAGGCCATTCCTGTACTCTGGCATCAGAATTGTAGTGTCTCAGAGTGGGACCTAGGATGAACTTTGCTAATAAAAGCTCCTCCCCGGTTTGTACTGTGCAGACTTGGCTGGTCTATGGTGGAAAGAGCCTTGGAAGCTAAGCCCTGATTTCCTATCCCAGCCCACCCTCACTTAGTTTGTACCCTTGGGCAGGTAGTTTATCATCTAGGAGCTTGTTTGCTCTCAGTGAGATTAGGGTGGTGTAAGGATTGGAGATGGTCATTGTGTGTTTGGGGGAAAGCAGATGCTCAGTCCATGGTGGGAATCCTGTTATTTTCTGCCATCCACCTGAGTGTACAGAATTTCAAATTTAGCACATCTAATACTAAAATTATAGCTCCCCACAGACCTACTCCCATCTCTGCCCTCCCTGACTCAGTTCTCTCTGCCCCTCGCCAGTCACAGAGTTGTCCATGCAGAAATTTGATCATCATCTTTGGTTTCTTCTTGCCTTTTACCCACCACACCCCATGGGTCTTCCAAGCTATAGTGATCCTAACATGCAAATATTTCTGAGCTCTGCTGGACCTTGCTCCCTTTGGTCAGGCATCTCCTGCCAACAGTCCCAGCCCTCTTCCAGACAGAGGGGCTGAGCAGAGGAATCCTTCTCACATGCAAATCTGCTCCAACCCCTTCTCTACTTAAAAAACCCTTCGATGGCCCTCCCTTGCCCCTTCTTATTCTAGTTTAGCCTCTTGTGGGTCTGACCCAGGCGTGCCCCGCTAGCCATCCCCCAACCAACCTCTCATAAGCCCTCTGCACACTAACCATACTAAACTACTTGTAGCTTTTCCTCATGCCATACTTTTTCAAGGCTCTGTCCTGTATTTATCTCCCTTGAATGTTATCCTTTGCCCTTGGCAACCAGGGAACACTAACATTGAGCTCAAGCATCACCATCACTATGTCATGTTCCAAGACTCCAGCCATTATGTGCACCGAGGTGATCTCACTGCCTCCTGTAGAGGTTTTCATTACAGAAATATTCCCTTGTGTAGGGCCATGTACTTTTTTAGTTTCTTACTGCCGTTAGGCATGTGTCCTTGAAAGCAGGTGCCAGGTTCTGTCCACTTCTAAATCATTGTCAAGGCCCAGCTCATAGGATGTGCCCAATGACTGTTCGAAGAATGAGCCAGTGAACACATAAATACTCGTGGAGGCCCAGCATTGTTCTTTAAGAAGTGCATGGTTTCACAGAGAATCTTTCCTTAGGTATTATGATCGAAAATATACAATCCCATCTTTCATTCTCTTCTAGATGAGTGTAATGTTCATTTAAAATTTATAGCACATTTTTTGTTAATCTCAAAAGCCTACTCAAAATGATATCCAAATTACAGTACATTTTAAAGGAATGTGAATAGATGAAAGTCTAGGTATTGGCCATTTTCACTAAATCCAACATTATCAATCCTATTTTAGAATAAAAATTCAATTCTTTCTGTGTTTTGAAAAGCCTGTAATTATTTTCTATCTTAGTCCTTCCCCAGGCCTTTTTTAAATCTCTTAGCTGCTTAGCTCTTAGCTTCTCAGGCATTACACAGTGGACGTGTTCCTTGACTCTCTAGTCTCCCCATGGTAACTTCCACTGTTGTTTTGCCCTAGCTGCCTCTCTGCTAGCCAGGACTGCCTTTAATTCTCTTAAGCAGAGGTCACATCCAACCTGCTAAGTTCAGAATTTAATCTGTCTCTGTTTCTATAATCAGAGCTGGCAGGTGTGAGCACACAGACTGAAGGTACAAGTTTTGTTTTGTATCTCCACTGGGATTTCCTTCTGGTAGGTGCTTCTCATCAGGAGGGCTTCCTCACTAGGTTTCTGAAGGTACCACCTCCCTTTGGTTTGTCTTTAGTAAGCCTTCACATCATTATACCAAATGAGACAATTTAAAAAAATCCCAGTGCTTTCTTCAGGGGCTACTTAAATGTGCTATGGCTTGCAACCCCAACAGAACAGCATTTGACTTAATTTAACTTTAAAATATTGAATCCATTATAACCATCCACGTGGGGTTGGTCAGACGGATACATGGCCTCACGCATGAACTGGGATGCCAGACATTCAGCTCTCCATCTTCTGCACCTCCACTTTTTCTCCTTCCTTGAAGACTTCAGTGGTGCATGGCAGGCTATATCCTCCAGGCCCCTCTTCTGGTTCCTAACTGAGGGCAACACATGGTTAAAGACAGGAAGGGGAGTATTTAGAGGGTAAAGGGTTCAAAAAGTGATTGAATATGGCCAAAGCTGATGCCTAGTTTTATTTTCAGCTTAAAATTTGACACCTAAATGATTCTTGAGGACTTTTGTCCTCCATCATCTAATATGTTACCCATATTGTTAAATTCCAAATAACTAGTTTTAAAGGGGAGAATTTTAGAATCACAGTATTTACAATGTGAACTCAAGGGAGGCTCTCACTGGTTTGATTTTCTCTCCTCTGTCATGTGATGAGTGCATTTCCTGGCAGCACAGCTGAGGGACGTGGCCTTCTGAGAATGTGTCTGATGGAGGGGCAAGATTACTCCTTACCTACCTTCAGTGATGTCCCTGAGCTTTTTTGTACACTTCATAGCATAGAGATATCTGTTCTGAGTGGAAATATTCCCCAACCTGACTGTAACTTTCTCCGTTTAGAGAATATGCATGTAATTTCTCCTAATTCCAAAGTGCAAGCAGACCAGGAGGAATTCCCCCCACCCACCCACCCACTTAGCATCCTCCCTCTTTGCCTGGCAGAGAATTCCCAGCAGAGTTGTTCCCTGACTCCTCCCCTGGAATTCTGGTCCTGTCAGAAGGCTGTGGCCTCTTCTGGGGCTGTTGCAGGGGAAGCATTCCTGGTGGGTTTGATGCTCTGGCTTCTGGTTTTCTCCAGTGAAGGGAAGCGCTCTACCAGGCATTACTCCCGTTATGCACTGAGAGGTTGGTTGAGTCCAGGCTGAGGACTACGTACTCCTCAGACAGGGCGCTTCTAACAGGCCACAGCTCAATCCATGAACTTGGCACCATGTAACTGGCTGGATATTCCACTCCCCCCGCCCCGCCCCAGCCATCGCTGGGATCCATCCTCCACTCGTGACAGAACAAGGTTTGGGCACATTACTTCTGAGTGTCCTCCTTAAGAAGAGTCACTTTGAGGGAGTTGGAGTTCTTTAAAAAAATAACAACATTCTAAATGTGAGCAGGAAAGCCAGATAGAACTAATCTTTTTCTCTGCTCCAAAAAAATCATGGAGCATCTGAAGGAGATTGCTGGGCACTGAGATCCTGAAGGCAGGGAGTGTTCTCTTGATGTGTGTTTGCAACTGTGTGGCCTTGGGAACATGGCTGTGTATGAGTCTCTGGGAGGGGAGACCATGCATTTTATCCAATTCCTGAATATTAGCCTCTCATTGTGTCTCTCTGAACAGTTGAATCATTTTCCAGGAATGATGTCCCAAAGAAAGTCATAATTCTGTATTGCTTAACATTCCTCACTGTCCTCCATGTAGTGTGGTCTCACATCATCTTCCCGACAGTAGGAATATTAAGTGGTTGATTGAAACCTCAAGATCCCACGCTGGTTCTGACATTACATGAGATGAATCACTTACTAGAATCTTGCCCAGTCACCACTGACTATTTTTCCCTTAGAAGGAGCTATGCATCTGAAATTGTTAAGCCTCAGTATGTCATTAGCTCTCTCGTCCCTTTCTGGTCAGATTAGGAGCCCCATTTCCTAGGCTGGAGCAAAGTCCTGAAAAATAAGCAGATCAGCAACAAACCCTGCCTGTGAGTGTCCCATAGCTTCTGAAGGGACAAATGCCATTGCCTATTTTCAGAAAAACGTGTTTTGGAGCCCCAGTATGGGAATAAGAGAGCATTGAGAGTCATAGAGATTGGTTAGCCCTGAGGGCCTGTGGTAACAATTCAGATGGCAATAGCTTTTTGTATCAGTCTCTCCATTTTCTCCTCCTTCCATTGTTAAAACTCAGGGGCCTTGTGGTCTTTCTCAAACAGCAGGTTTTTCTGTCCTAAGACCAGCTTTCTGATAGACACTTAGCACAGAAAAGAGCTGAGGCCGCAGAGAACCCTGAGAACAGAGTAAGCTGATAAGCTGATACTAATCAGGCAAATGAGGTAGGTTTTGACCCAAGGAAAGTGTGGAGTCGGTGCTCAGCACTTTCTTCCCCAGAGTGGAGCCAGCAGCGTCTGAAGAACCAGTGAAGGCACAGTGCCTGGCTTCCCTCATCTTACCCCTACTCTCTGACATACACATATGTCATTTTGACCTGTTTATCGCACTATTTAAACCTGTAGCTTAAAATTATTAATAGGACACTGAACTTTTCTTGGTTTTGGCATAAGACAAAAGAAAACCATTTCTTAGGGCCTGTCCAAGTGTCCTGATGTGTAACGTCCTGGCTAGAGTCAGGAACATGGCCACCTTCCCCTTTCCTCAGAGTGGGTTTGGGCCAAGCTGAATGAGGGTGCTTGGTGGGGGGGCATTGCATAAGATCTCTCACATCAGATTCACACTAACACTCTTTCCCCTCCTGCAAAGGGACATTTCCTTGTGGAATATCTTGAACTTGGTTGACATCAGTCATTCTGGAGAGTAAAATGGGGTAGCTGAACAGCAGCTGCTTACTTGATGTAAAGGCTTTTCCTTGATCAAAATCCTAGTCTGCTTTTTATCCTGATCATGTCAGCATGCCTATTTTTATTCTTATGCCAAAAGTATGCACAGTGTTTTCTCTGCTATGTTGATTATTTTTCCTCAAAATAAAAATTTTTGTTTCCGCTTATCATTTGATAGTTAAAATTTTTTTTTAATGGGGAGTAAGTGACAATCCTACTGGAATTCTTTTCCCTGAGGCAACTATTAACAGTTTGATGGAAAGGTTTCTAGCTATCCTTATGTGTTCACAACCTTAATAACAGTAGGAAAATGTAACACACATAGTTTGTGACTTATTCCCCACTTAACAATATATTACTTGCATTTTGGCATGACCAGGACATCTCTTATTTCATTATTGCCTACTTAGAATGTAATTATCCAGGTGATACATGATTTATGTGACTATTACCCTACTGAAGGCTAGACACATGTTGCTTCTTAAGCTTTCCTGTTCTTCTTCCTGGGTTCTTTCCACAGTCATCTTCCTGGTATCCTTCAGGTAGGCAGGTCACCCTCTCTTCAGCCTTCATCTTGGGTGCCTTACTCTCTACTTTCCATTCCTCCTTCCTGTTGCTCTTCTTCCTGAGGTTATAGGTGGTAGACTGGACTGTAACCAGTCCCGATACATGGGAAATAAAGAACATCTCTGAAAAGGAAATAGAACGTATCAACTTAGTCTGCTCAGGAGGGAGGAATAATGTGAGGAAGAGTTGATGGTAATGTGGTAGGTAGGTTTTTATTTTTTAAAGATTTATTTATTTATTTGAGTGAGAGAGTATGTAAGCAGGGGGAGGGGCCAAGGGAGAGGGAGAGAGAGAATCTCAAGCAGACTCCCCACTGAGCATGGAGCCAAAATTGGGTCTTGATCTGATGACTCTGAGATCATGACTGGAGCCAAAGTGAAGAGTTGGATGCTTAATCAGCTAAGCCACCCAGGTGCCCTGGTAGGTAAGATTTTAGGTTTTCTGGAGTGGAGTTGGTTACAACCTTGCTGTGTGATTTTAAGATGAGTCTCTGAGAACCCAACCTCACAAACTTATACACCCACACAGGTGCTGGCCTATTTCAAGATAATTTTGTTTATGGCCTCCTGGGATGCTTTTTCCAATGTTACTGCTGTTGCTTGGGCCATTTTTTTATTGTGTTTTATTTTTTTATCATAAAACTTATCATTTTAACCATTTTTAAGTATACAGTTCAGTGGCATTAAGTATATTTACATTATTGTGCAATCATCACATGAAACGCCCCCAAATTTTGTCATCATCCCAAACTGAAATTCTGTACCCATTGAACATACACCCCTCATTCTCTCTGTACCCCTTGCTCTGGGAAACCACCATTTTACTTTCTGTCTCTCTGATTTTGACTAGTCTTTATATATCATTTAAGTGGAATCATACAGTATTTGTCCTTTGTGACTCACACCTTTCACTTAGCATGATGTCTTCAAGGTATATCCATATCCTAGTGTGTGCCAGCACTTCCTCCCTTTTTAAGGCTGAATAATATTTTATTGTATGTAAATACCCCAGTTTATTTATCCATTCACCTGTTGATAGACAGTCATGTTACTTCCATCTTTTGGCTATTATGAGTAAAAACACAGTGAACATGAGTGTCCATATCTGTTTGAATCGTACTTTCCTTCTTGTGGATACATGCACAGAAATGGAGTTGCTAGATTGTACAGTAATCCAATTTTTACTATTTTGGGGAATTGCCATGCTGTTCTACACAGGAACTTTACCATTTCATATTTCCACCAACAGTCCACAAGGGTTGCAGTTTCTCAGTGTCCTTGCCAACATCTTTTTGGTTTTGCTTTTTTTTTTTTCCTTGATAATAGCTATCCTCATGCAGGCCATTTTTTAATCCCTCAATTACCTCTTGAGTCTTTGAGCCAGTCCTTGAAAAGTGTCACATATGGTGAATCTTGATCCTTTGAAGAGGGATTAGATTGATGGAATTTTCTTTTTAGGAATAACTAAAAATCTCCCATTCTTAATTTTTTCTTTGTAATTTCTAAAAGGATTTGAAACAGCAATGGTCAAAAGTTATTTAGAGTGAAGCCTGGGTAATCAAGGTGTAGATACTGATTATGGGAACAAAATAAGGTTTAACACCAGACAGCTGGTGTTTTTAACTCATCCTGAAGGCCCTGAAAAACGCAAGTTCCCAAAACGGTGTGCCATGAGGGGATGGCTGGAATGAAGTCATGATTCCCAAGATCCCTTCTTTGAAAAAAACAGTTCTGGATAAATAAACTAATCAATACATTTTCTTTTTTTTTTTTTAATACTCTTTGACCAACATCTTCCCATTTCCCCCACCCTCTCCCCATAGCCCCTCGTGGCCACCATTTTATTCTCTGTTTCTATTACACACATAAGTGAGATCACACAGTATTTGTCTTTCTCTGACCTATTTCACTTAATATAATACCCTCAAGGTCTGTCCTTGTCACAAATGGAAGGGTTTCCTTCCTGTTTTATAGATAATAATAATCCATTGTTTATGAATTATATATGTATAATGCCTAATCAATTGAGCCACCCAGGCACCCCCCCCCATTTTTAAATTTTTGAGGAGTTTCCGTACTGTTTTACATAGTGAATGTACCAGTTTACACTCCCATTAACAGTGTGTAAGAGCTCACTTTTCTCCACATCCTCAGCAATACTTGTCATTTGTTATCATTTTGGCAACAGCCATGCTAACAAGTGTGAGGTGATACCTCTTTGTGATTTTGATTTGCATTACCCTGTTGGTTAGTGTTATTGAGCATGTTTTCATGTACCTTTTAACCATCTGTATGTCTTTTTTTTTTTTTTTTAATTTTTCAGGTCCTTTTCCATTACTTAATCAGATTACTTGGGTTGTTTTTTCTTTCCATAATTAGCAAGAGATAATTCTGCAGGATTATTGATATTAAGTTGTATGAGTTCTATATATAGCTTGGCCATTAATCTATTATCTCATACATTGTTTGCAAATATTTTCTCTCAATTCTTTTTTTTTTAAAGATTTTTATTTATTTATTTGATAGACAGAGAGAGATCACAAGTAGGCAGAGAGGCAGGCAGAGAGAGAGGGGGAAAGCAGGCTCCCCCGCTGAACAGAGAGCCCGATGCGGGGCTTGATCCCAGGACCCTGAGATCATGACCTGAGCTGAAGGCAGAAGCTTAAACCACTGAGCCACCCAGGCGCCCCTTTTCTCTCATTTCTTAGGTTGCCTTTTTGTTCTGTTGTTTGTTTCTTTCGCTAGGCAGAGGATTTTTAGTCTGATATAGCCCCATTCGTTTTTGCTTGTGTTGCTTGTACTTTTCGTGTTGTATCTAAAATATCATTGCCAAAACCAGTGTAGAAGAGTTTTTCCTCTGTGTTATCTTCTAGGAGTATTATGGTTTCATTTCTTTTTTTTTTTATTTTTATTTTTAAAGATTTTTATTTACTTATTTGACAGAGAGAGAGAAATCACAAGTAGGCAGAGAGACAGGCAAGCAAAGAGAGGGGAAGCAGGCTCCCAACTGAGCAGAGAGCCCCATGCAAGACTTGATCCCAGGACCCTGAGATCATGACCCGAGCTGAAGGCAGAGGCTTAACCCACTGAGCCACCCATGCGTCCCATGGTTTCAGTTCTTACTAAGTCCATTTCATGTCAATTTTTGTGAGTGTAAGATAGGAGCATGTGGATTTCCAGTTTTTCCAGTTTATTGAAAAGATTGTCATTTCCCCATTGAGTATTCTTGACACCATTGTCAAATATTAGTTGATTATGTACACTATATTTTATAAATTTTCTAAATGGTTAAATTGGCTCTGTGACTTCTGAGTCATATCCAATGTCAATTAAATTAAAAATCCTGTCATTTTTTTTATTTGGGGGACTTTTTTCTGATGGTACACTGTACGGTAATTAGGAAAAACTAAGTGTAGAAGGGTGTCTCTACTGTAAAAGCTCCAGTTCAGTATGTCAGGAATGAACTGCACTATGATATGACCAAGCTTATCATCCTGGGGTGGACACATGTCAATTCTGAGGCATGTCAAGGGACTTCTTGGTCAGGAATTATTGCTTCACTCACTGACTCGGTCAGAACGGGGCTCAAATGACATTAGTTCTCCATACCACATGAGGCTCCCAGACATCAAGATATGTGGAAATGAACTGCATGGAATAAAGCCCAGCCCAGACCATCAGGACCCATTGGACTTCTGCAACTCCATTCCGTAGGTAGAAGGCCACAGGACAAAGAGCTGAGAAACACCACAGGGCTGGCTTGAACATCTCTGTAGACACAGCAGCCAACCAGGGTAACACTGCTCTCTCTCTCTCTCTCTCTCTCTGTAGGGAGAATGTGAAAACGAAGAACTCTACTTTCTTAATATGTCCACTCAAAGAAATTGACACTGGGGATTTACGAGAGCTAAGACAGGAGAATCCTAGAAAGAAGAAAAAGAAACCTGCCAAGAGGCTGCCTCTCCAGGAGATGGTGTCCTCGGATTCAGATGACTCTTCTCATGGCATCAGGTCCCAAGAGTCCAACCCCAAGAAATACCCTAAGCCCAAGGTGGGAGGGGGACGACATCACCTATTTCCGGAACACCCTGAAACTTCTCTCAAGAATAGTGCCCTTGAGATCGCTCCCCAGTTTCCAGGCCAGTTTAGTTCCCAGTACAGCAAAAACTCTAACACCCTTAAATAATGCTGACCTCCACCTCCTCAGAGAAGGTTCTCAGCCTGCGGTCTAGGAGTCAGCCAGCTATGCCATCCTGCGATACTTCCACCTCAAGCAGTCCTGCCCTTCCCTCCTAGAACCACCCACAGCAGCAAAGGGTTGAGGACCATTGCTGAGAAACCTTAAAGCAGTCTAGTGGCAACTATGTTTAAGAGAGCCAGCATTCTTCCAGGGCTTCCCAGACCTCAGCCACTCATCATGGTGGAACTAGCCCCTCGACTGAGGTAAGGCCGCCCTTCATTCTACCCATTCCTACCCTGTTTGTAAAACAGATACACTTGCCTGTTATCCTCCACCTGGATCTCCAGTCTGTTTGTGCTTATTTGTTCTGGATTTTTCTAACCATTCTTTATCCTATTATTTTCCCGCCCTTACCACATTATACTCAATATTTTGATAAATTCTAAATACCCAGAAATTTAATCTGGCAGATTATCGTCATAGATTTTCAGCTCCTTTTTTCGGAAGTTAAGGTAGTTATAATCCAACCCTACAGTCTTGTTTTAAATTATCTCATCTGAATTAGGTATTTTATCACTTAATGTTAAGACTTAAATTAAGACCTAGTAACTTGTCTAAGATCTGAAAAAATTATTGATTTCTGGCCATTTTATTGAGGCTTTCCTAATTATTTTTGTTTGTAGTCTGTTGTAGGTACCTCTAATTGAGCGCAGAACCAGAATAAAAACTCTTAGTTGGAAACATTTCAAAACTATTGTATTGTTTATTTATTACTGTTTTCTTTGAACACATTTTAGCAATGATATGAAAGTATTCACTTCTTTTTATTCTTAATAAATTAGTAAAATTAGCTTCACTAATTTCAAAGATGAAATAGCTCTCTCAAATTCTCTCTCTTTAGTCAGTAACAGCCCCAGGGCTATATAATAATACAGACTATTAATGAGAAAAATATTGGATGCTTTTTGAAAATGGGAAAGATAGATTTTAGAGTATCAACAAACTTGCTACCTAACTAAAAATGGTGTTTACGTAAGTGAAATCTAGGGTGTCACCAGGATTATGGCAAAGAAATTGAAAGAGAACTCTACCTCTAAAAATATGAAAGAAAAAGAGATATCATCAGGGTAAAAGTAGTAATATAGCAAGGAAGTAATTGAAAAGTGAGGAAATGATCCAGAATAAAGTGTGAGAGAGTGTTTGGGGAGGCTTGTTGCCCCCCCGCCCCAGAGCCCAGAAGTTTCTCATAGGCAGGAAAGCTTTGGAATACTCATCTGGGTTTGGTCTGTGCAGTAGAGAACTGGTGGGGTAGGGAAGAAACCATCAAGTCACATTCATGTCTGCATGCATGCAGGCCTTCATGTAAGTCTGCCTGCGTTCCAAGCAATTGAGTGTTGACGATATGCCAGGCTTCAGAGAGATACTATCAGACATTTGGAAGGTACTGACCTTCTCTATTCTTCTTCATATCCACTTTATTTTTGGACCAATCACTGTTGTTTGGTTTAGAGGCAATGAGAGGCAGGGAGTGAAGAACTACAGGACAAATATACCTAAGAAAACCATGTTGATATTACATGACAATGCATACTATTCTCAGTGACCTTGAGTGGTATGTACAGTGTGTTGTACTTTATCGATAATGCCCAGTTCAGTGTGCTAGGGGAAATCACAATAAGAACAGTGTTTTTCTACTTCCAGCTGGTATGGAATAAGAGGAATCTGATTTCATTCCCAAACCCCTGCTTGAGACAGTTAAAACACTAGATAGAATGTAGGCAACCACAGTTTCCAAAACACTGGACATAGGCAATAAAGTACAGTGATCTCTGAGAAACAAGTGAGCTAAGCCCTGTGAGTGCGCAGCTTACTTCCCGGAGTCAGTTTCCATGCTGACGCAAAGGGAGCAGGAACTTAGGCAGAGCCTGGTACCTTCTGGGAATGGAGGAGATGAAACTAGGATTCTGAGAAGATCAAGGCAGCTGGATTCTACAAAATAGAGGGCTAGAAAGGAGAGAGCTACACACAGAAACAACTCCAGATATATATAGATAAGCCCCCTTAAGCTTTCATCTCTACTGATCAGTGTGTGGCTGTGAGGAAATTAATCAAGGCTGGAGAAAGAACTTTTCAAAAAGGTTAGAGGGAACAATCCATACAGCTCACACAGGGCTGGAAATATCTGTTTCTTCCAGTCAGGGTAGAAAACCAGTATCTATATTCAAGAGGTCTCAGGTGGAGTACTCAGAAGAAGTTTGCTTCAATTGTAGAACAATACTGGCCTGAGGCTAAATGCTTCTCTGGTCACACATAATAAGGCTTCAAAGCAAGCCCTAAAAGAATTGAACTGTTTCCAAGTAACCTGTGTCCCAAAACAAAGCTCAAGAATATTTGTGGGGATTAAAAAAAAGGCCATCCAATAAAGTAAAGTTTACAGTGTCTGGCATTCAATCAAAAATTACCAGGCATACAGAGAAGCAAGGAAATAAGACCCATAATGAGGTGAAACTAACTCAGAAATAGCACAGATGATGAAGAATACCAGAAATGGTTACTATGTTGGTATACATAAGGCTTTGTTTTTTATTATTTAAATCTCTTTTAAAGACAGTTGGCTGTATAGAGTAATGGCAGTGGTGCATTAATGCATTCCCATCCCTGCACATACATCTGTATTCATGGCCTTGGGTGATTTGTGTGTTTGATTTTTCACTGCATAAATCTACACTGTTAGCATATGCCAGAAGTAGTAATAAATGGGGTTCAGTTAGGGACGCCTGGGTGGCTCAGTTGGTTAAATGGGGTTCAGTTTGTCAAAAAATAATAATAGTTATGTATCCAGATTTTATGCCCCCCACCCATATATTTGGCCTGGGTCATAAGCCAGCAGTGGGGCCAGGATGGAGTGCTTGACAGCCATACAAGAAATGTGGAATGGGTACAAAGTTACTCTCTGAAAGAGAAATGCTCTTTTTTTTTTTAATATTTTATTTATTTATTTGACAGACAGAGATCACAAGTAGGCAGAGAGACAGGCAGAGAGGGAGGGGGAAACAGGCTCCCTGCTGAGCAGAGAGCCTGATGCAGGGCTCGACCCTAGGACCCTGGGATCATGGCAGCTGGATTCTACAGAATAGAGGGCTAGAAAGGAGAGAGCTACACACAGAAACAATCCAGGCAGATGCTTTAACCCACTGAGCCACCCAGGTGCCCCAAGAAAAATGCTCTTACTGGAAGAAATGGAGCAGATGTTCAAGAGACTGGATGACCACTTCAGTGATACCCAAAAAAAGCCATCAAGTGATGGACATTACCTCTGAGTGCTTTTCAACTCCATGAGTCTATGGATCAATGACCAAGTCTATTACCAATTTGAAGCAGTTCCACATAGATGGAAAAACTGCCCAAAAGTGGGGGAAAAGTAAAATTAATTGGGGGAATAAAGTTGAAAAAATAGAAGTAAAATTATATTTGCACATGATAAAAGAACATACCTGAAAACTGGAGAAAATCAGTGATAGCAGTAATTCAAACAATGTAAGAGCTCAGTGAGATGGCAGAATAGAAATTTAACATTCAGAAATCAGTAGCATTTGTATACTCAATAATGATCAATTAGAAGATATATTGATAGAGGAAACCTCATTTACAATTGCAAAAAAGGAAATAAAATATAGTTGATTCTCATTATTCATGGTACTTATGTTCTGTAAGGGCATCTGTAACACTGAAGTTAGCAAATACTGAATTGTTGCCCCTAGTGAAATACAAGGTCAAGTTCATGCAGGCCTCTGATCACATCATTTTCACTACCTGATCAGTATATAACCTCCTTTTGTGTGTCTGTTTAAGGACACCTTATTTAATATGTGTGAACATAGAACTCTCAGTCGAAAGCACTATAATTAATGCCTTAAGATTGTGTAGCGCCCATATTTTTTTCTTGCACTTAGGAATACCAGATAGCACTTCAACACTACACTTAGGGACCATTTTAAACATCAAGATCACCCAACAGTAAGCACAAAAATGTGGAAAAGTAGGCATTAAAATATACTATTAAAAGGACACTACTTTAGAGTAGGAGAGCTGAAACAAGGCAGTTGGGTGACTCATTTTTTACCACTTTGAACATATGCATGTTTACAAAATGTAGACTGACTATTGATTTTGGAATTACAAATAAATTTTGAGTAGGTGAATTCTCAAATATGGAATCCACAAATACTGATCAACCATACCTGAAATAAACTTTAAAAATGTGCAAAAACAATGTAAGGAAAACCTTAAAACACTCCTGAAAGACACAAAAGTAGATGTAGACATCTCTTGGTTTTAGATAGGATGGCTTAATGTCATGAAGATGTTGGTTCTTCTGGAGTTCATTTATTAAAGTAACACACTCCCAATAAAAGTAACAGCAAATATTTTATGGAGTTTAAAAAGTTGATAGTAAACTTCATATGTAAAAATAAACATGTAAGAGAAATTAGAAAATACTGAAAAAGAAAAGCTGGGAGGAGAGGGACTCATGCTAGTTTATAAAACACTAACATCTTTATGCTTATGTGGTGCTAACACAAGAAAGGACAGACTGATGGAATAGGATAAAATCCAAATAAAATCAAATCCAAAGCAGACACGTGTCAGGGGTGGGGGGAATTTAGTGTATTATAAAGATAGCATCTCAAGTCACTGGAACTTTTTAATAACTGATGCTGAGATGATTAATGGCCATTGGAAAACAATAAAAATAGATCCATGTTTCAAACTACATATAAGAATAAACCCCAAATAGATCCAAGTCCTAAATGTGAAAAAATGAAAACATATAAGAACTAGAATAAATTAGGAGTGAATCCCTCTATAACATGAGTACAGAAAAAGGTTTTTAAACTATGATTCAAAATCCAGAGGCAATAAAAGATTGCTCAGCTTGGCTACATAGAAATTTATTTTTTAAAATGCATTACCAAGAAGGACCATAAGCAAAAGGACAAATGAGAAACTGGGAGGAAGTATTTGTACAATATATCACACAAAGGGCTGATGTTCTAAAATATAGATGAAT
The DNA here is from genome assembly GCF_022355385.1 of Mustela nigripes. Classification (NCBI taxonomy): domain Eukaryota; kingdom Metazoa; phylum Chordata; class Mammalia; order Carnivora; family Mustelidae; genus Mustela; species Mustela nigripes. The sequence goes on along the minus strand of NC_081563.1, from coordinate 74,825,115 downwards.
TTTTTAAATTCAGGTAAAAGACATGACCAAAAACCTGGCAGAAAAATAGGCAAAAGATAAGAACTATTGACAAAGATAAAAGAATAGACCTGAAATATGAAAAGAAATTTAACTTCACTAATGATAAGAGAAATTCAGATTAAAACTACATTTGGAGGGATGCCTGGGTGGCTCAGTCAGTTTAGCATATGTCTTTGGCTCAGGTCATGATCCCAGGACCCTGGGATTAATCACCGTATCAGGCTCCCTGCTCAGTGGGAAGCCTGCTTCTCCCTCCCCTACTCCCTCTGTTTGTATTCCCTCTCTCACTGTCTTTCTCTCTCAAATAAATAAAATCTTAAAATTTTTTTTATTCAGTCCAGATGTTGTATTTAGCAGAATTCAAAACAGCTACTATAAATGTATACAAAGAATTAAAAGAAAATATAGTATTAATGAAATTAATAGGGAATCTCAATAGAAAAATGAAGATATTAAAAATTCAAAAGGAAAATTCAAAAACTGAAAAGTACAACAAAACCTATACTAAATGTACCGTACACAGCAGAGTGGGGAGAGCAGAAGAATCATTGAACTTGAATATAGGCTAATAAAAATTACCCAATCCAAAGAAAGAAAAAAGGATTGGAAAAAAGTAAAACCTCAGAGACTTATGGGATGATTTCAAGTATTTCAAAATACATAAAACTGGAGTCCTGGAAGAAGAGGAGACAATTTTTTTTTTTTTAATTGGAGACAAAACTTCCAAAATGTGGAAAACATGAATAAACTGGTCAAGTCTAAGTAATCCTAAGCATGATAAGTACAAATAAAACCACTCCAAGACACATCATAGTCTAACTGCTAAAAGATGATAACAAGAAAATCTTGAAAGCACCAGAGAAGACCATGTTACATTCAGGGGAACAATGACACAACATCAATGACTTCTCAGCTAAAACTATGGAGACTAGAAGATAAAGGAATGGTAAAGTGCAGAAAGAAAAACAAAACAAAACCTATAACAAACAATTATATATTCAGTGACTTACCTTCCAAAATTGAGATGAGAGGAATATACTTTAGTATATTTGAATAAACTCTTAACACAGTACCCTCTGACAGATAGCTATAAATTCTGAACAAAATATAAATAACTGCCCAAACACTCTGGAGAATGATTTAAGGCAAACAGATTCTGATGTGCTGAATTTATTATTACATACTTGCTTGAAAGCAGGCTGAGGTAGGAGATGGTCAGTGCCCCATGTGGAAGCTGACCCTCCAAATGAAATATGTATTCTTATTGGGTCAAACACCAGAAAACAGAGTTCTGGAAAGTGTAGAAAGAATCCAAACAAGGAGAGAGCCAGAAACAGAGAACCACAAACTTGGTGTGTATAAACTCAGCCCAGATCTCTGACAGACTCCCTAACCCCACATGCACAGGCAGGTTATAAGATCACCATTCAAGGCTAAAATAATTACACAGAAATTTGAACTGCCCCCCCAAGAGGAAGATATCTTCATTTAACAAAGTTCATGTCTGCTTAAAATACCAAGGCTTGTGAGTGATATTACAGTAATCAGAGTCTCTGCAACCTAGAATGATGAACTCTGGGATACAACTTTAAGTTATTCAGCATATAGCCATGAAAATGTGATTCAGTTTCAAGAGAAAAGGCAATAAACAAACTTGATATGACCCAGATGTTGGACTATCAGAAGACTTTAAAGAAGCTATTATAGGGGTATCTGGGTGACTCAGGTGGTTAAGTGTCTGCCTTTGGCTCAGGGGTTGAGCCCCATATTGGTCTCCCTGCTGAGTAGGGAGCCTGAAAGCACTTACTATAATTATGTCCACTCAGGTAAGGTAAAGATGCCTATAACAGATGAAAAGATAAGAAACCAACAGAGAAACAAACAGGAAATTCTAGAACAATTATAATATCTTAAGTTTAAAAACACTACCAAATAGGCTTATGAACAGAATAAACAGAAGAGTCTATGGGTCTGAGATTGACCAATAGAAATTGTCTAGTCTAAAAAAGCAATAAAATAACTTTTTAATGAACAGAATTTCAGAGAATGGTTGGTCAATAGCCAAAAACCCAAGCCACGCTGTAACTGGATTTTTAAAATGAGAGGAGAGAGAGGGTGAAAAAAATGTTTAGAGAAACAGCAGCTGAAAAATATCCCAAATTTCTTGAAGACATACATACATTTATAGATTCAAGCTCAGTGAACCCCATAGTTACAGTGTTGAAACCCAAATATAAAGAGGAAATCTTGAAAGCTTCCAGGAAAAAATGACACATTCACATAAAGGGGAGCAACAGTTAGATATCCCTAACTTCTTATTAGAAATTATAGAATCTAGAAGGCAGGGGAACAACATCATTAAAGTGTTGAAAAATAAAACTTCTCAACCAAAAATTATATATCAAAAATATTCTTCAAAAACAAAATCAAACTAAAGACATTTTCAGATAAAAGTAAACCAAGGAACGTTATCATCAGGAGTCTTGCACTGAAAGAAACGCTAAAGGAAATTTTTTAGGCTGAAGGAAATATATACAGTATAGAAAATTAGATCTTAAGGATGGAATGACCAGCATCTATGGAATATTTTTTTAAACTGTTTTTCCTCTTAATTCCTTTGATACACATACAGATGTAATACATATGACAATTATGGCATAAATGGCATAACTAGTGGAGTGGTAAATGGGTCGGTTTGGTTGCAAGGTTTTTAGATTTTAAAGAGTTGTGGATTTTAACTTCTTTCTCTCAGCATTTTAATAGGCCAAATAAATAAATAAATAAATAAACAAACATATGCATTATTTTAACCTTTATTTATACTCCAAATCCTGGAAAACATTCTTTTCCAGTGTGCTTGATACTTTCATCAAGATAGCCCACATGCCTTGACCATAAAACAAATCTCAATAAATTTAAAAGAACTGAAATCATACAGAGTATGTTCTTGAACTACAAAGAAGTTAAGTGAGAAAACAATGGTAATAAGATATTTATTAAAATGTCAAAAATATTTGGAAATTAAACACGTTCCTGAATAATCCATAGCAGAGAGAAGAAATTACCAGGTAAAATGACAAATCCAAGTTAGTTCTTTGAAAAAAATCAATAAATGTCTAATTAGTAAGAAAAAAAGAACACAAATGAACACAGAATGAGGTTGTCACTAGAGATCCTACAGACATTAAAATCATAATGAAAGAATATTATGAATAAATTTTACCTGAAAAATTCAAAAACTAAGAAGAAATGGACCTTGAAAAAGAAAACTAATCAAAACTGAAATAAAATGAAGCAGGAAATTTGAATCACCTTATCTAACAAAGAAATTTAATGGGTTATCTAAACCCTTTCCACAAAATAATTTCTAGGTCTGGATGGTTTTACTGGTGAATTTTGTCAAAAGATTGAAAAAATACCAATCTTACAAAAACTCTTTCAGAAAATAGAAGAGGAGGTAGCACTTCTCAACTTTTCTGAGCCTAGCAAAACTCTAATATCAAAACAAGTGTTACAATAAAAGCAGAATACTGTATAAGTTAATCAAATCCAACCATACATAAAAAGATGTTACCTTATGACCAAGTCAGGTTCATCTCAAGAATGAAAGATTGTGTTCAAAGTTAGGGGAGACAAGATGGCAGGGAAGTAGGAGGAGGCACCGTTTCAACCTGCACCTTAATGTGAGCTGATTACCTACCAAAGAACTCTGATCACCCATGAAATCAGCCTGAGATTAGAATTATACATGTCTGGATCTCTACAGGGCAGAAGATGCCAATGGGCAGTCTTTTTGTTTGTCTGTTTTTGTTTGTATACTTCATAAATCTTACCTTGGGGCCCATTTGGGCTGAACCTTCTCTTTTATCTTTCTTTTTTCCCGCTCTCTCTCTATCTCTCTTTTTTTCTTTTTTCTCTCTTTCTTTTTTCTTTCATTTGGGTGGGGACTCTTGATTGAGCAGAAGCATTCCAGGGTGCACCTTGACTGCATCATGGTCAATACATCCAGCTACATCCATTCAGCCATCTCTCACCAAAATGACTAGGAGGAGGAATGCACAACAGAAAAAAATTCAGAGGATGGGCCTTCTGCAACAGAGCTAATGGCTATCGACATAGACAATATGTCGGAAAGGGAATTTAGGGTAACAATTATCCAGGCAATAGCTAGGTTGGAGAAAGCCATGAATGACCAAATGGAATTGATTATGGCAGAACTGAAAGCCACCAGGGATAATGTTCACAATGCTCTCAATGAGTTCCAATCTAATCTAAATTCTCAAAAAGCTAGGGTAACTGAGACAGAAGATAGAATTAGTGATCTGGAGGGCAAACAGAAAGGATCAGGAGGAAGCCTGAAACAAACAGCTTAGAAGCCACAAAAACAGAATTAGGGAAATAAATGATGCCATGAAATGTTCCAACGTCAGAATTGTTGAAATCCCTGAAGGGGAGGAGAAAGAAAAGTCTAGAAGATATAGTGGAACAAGTTCTCCATGAAAATTTTCCCAATCTTACGAATGGAACCAGTGTTCATTTACTAGAGGCAGAACGGTCTCCCCCCAAGATTATAGATTCTCGAAAGTCCTCGAGACAGTAAGAATGAGGAATTATAATTGTAGACAGGCCCTCTTGAAGGCAGCTTGGACAAAAAAGCTCCTTTCGTACAGAGGAAAGCCCATCAGAATAATGTCAGACCTGTCCACAGAAACCTGGCAAGCCAAAAAGGGCTGGAAAAATATATTCAGGGCACTAAATGAGAAGAACATGCAGCCAAGAATACTTTATCCAGCAAGACTGACATTCAAAATGGATAGAGAGATAAAGAGTTTCCAAGACCGGCAAGGCTTAAAAGAGTAGGCAACCACCAAGCTGACACTGCAGGAAATATTAAGGGGGGGGGGGTTCTATAAAAGAGGAAAAATCCCAAGAATAGCATTGAACAGAAATATAAAGACAATCTACAGAAAGACTTCAAAAGTAACACGATGTCAATAAAAATGTATCAATAATCACTTTCAATGTGAATGACCTAAATGCACCCATAAAATGACACAGGGCTGCAGATTGGATAAAATGACAGGACCCATCCATATGTTGTCTACAAGAGACTGATAAACCCAGACTTAAAGTGAAGGGATGGAGAGGCATCTTTCATGCCAATGGGCCTCAAAAGAAGGCCAGGGTAGCGATTCTCATATCAGATAAATTAGATTTTAAACTAAAGACTATAGTCAGAGATACAGAAGGACACTACACTACTGTAGTCAGAGATACAGAAGGACACTTTAATTCTTAGAGAATATCCATCTAACAATTGTAAATATCTATGCCCCCAATATGGGAGCAGCCAATTACATAAGAAAAGTATTAATCAAGATAAAGAGTCATATTGATATGAACACATTAATAGTAGGAGATCTTAACATGCCTATCTCGGTAATAGACAGATCATCCAAGCAGAAAATCAATAAAGAAACAAGAGCATTGAATGACACATTGGACCAGATATATATAGAATATTCCACCCTAAAACAACTGAATACACATTCTTCTCAAGTGCACATGGAACCTTCTCCAGAATAGACTGCATACCGGGTCACAAATCAGGACTCAACTGATACCAAAAGACTGAGATTATTCCCTGCATATTCTCAGATCACAATGCTTTAAAACTGGAGCTCAATTACAAGGAAAAGTTTGGAAGGAATTCAAACACCTGGAAGCTAAAGATGTTCTTGCTTAAGAATGCTTGGATCAACCGAGATCAAAGAAGAGCTTAAACAATTCATGGAAACCAATGAGAATGAAGACACTTCAATCCAAAACATATGGGATACAGCAAAGGCGGTCCTAAGGGAGAAATACATAGCCATCCATGCCTCCCTCAAAAAAAAAATGAAAAATCCAGAATATACCAGCTGTCTCTACACCTTAAAGAACTGGAGAATCAACAACAAATTAAACCAACTCCAAACATAAGAAGGGAAATAATCAAGATTAGAGCAGAGATCAATGAGGTAGAAACTAGAGATACAGTAGAACATATCAATGAAACTAGAAGCTGGTTTTTTAAAAGAATAAGATCGATAAACCATTGGCCACACTAATCCAAAAGAAAAGAGAGAAAGCTCAAATTAATAAAATTATAAATGAAAAGGGAGAGATCACAACTAACACCAAGGAAATAGAAACAATCATCAGAAGTTAATATCAACAGTTATATGCCAATAAGATAAGCAATCTAGATGAAATGGATGCATTCCTGGAAAACTACAAACTCCCAAAATTGAACCAGGAAGAAATTGACAACCTGAATAGACCCATATCTAGTAACGAGTTTGAAGCAGGGATCAAAAACCTCCCAAAAAACAAGAGCCCGGGACCTGATGGATTCCCTGGGGAATTCTACCAAACTTTCAAAGAAAAAATAACACCTATTCTCCTGGAGTTGTTTCAAAAAATTGAAGCAGAAGGAAAATTTCCAGACTCTTTCTATGAAGCCAGCATTACCCTGATCCCCAAACCAGGCAAAGGCCCTACCAAAAAGGAGAATTTCAGACCAATATCACTGATGAATATGGATGCTAAGATTGTCAACAAGATCCTAGCAAACAGGATCCAACAGCATATTAAAAAGATTATCCACCATGACCAGGTGAAATTCATCCCTGAGCTACAAGGATGGTTCAACATTCGCAAATCAATCGATGTGATAGAAAAAATTAATAAGAGAAGAGAGAAGAACCACATGGTCCTCTCAATTGATGCAGAAAAAGCATTTGACAAAATCCAGCATCCGTTCCTGATTAAAACGCTTCAAAGTATAGGGATAGAGGGAACATTCCTGAACTTCATCAAATCTATCTATGGAAGACCCACAGCAAATAATCATCCTCAATGGGAAAAAGCTTGCAGCCTTCCCTTTGAGATCAGGAACACGACAAGGATGCCCACTCTCACCACTCTTGTTCAACATAGTATTAGAAGTCCTAGCAACAGCAATCAGACAATAAAGAGAAATAAAAGGTATCCAAATTGGCAACGAAGAAGTCAAACTCTCTCTCTTTGCAGATTCCATGATACTTTATATGGAAAACCCAAAAGACTTCACCCCGAAACTACTAGAACTCACACAGCAATTCAGTAACGTGGCGGGATACAAAGTCAATGTACAGAAATCAGTGGCTTTCTTATACATTAACAATGAAAATACAGAAAGGGAAATTAGAGAATCATTTCCATTTACTATAGCACCAAGAACCATAAGATACCTGGGAATAAACCTAACCAGAGAGGTAAAGGATCTGTATTCGAGGAACTACAGAACACCCATGAAAGAAACTGAAGAAGACACAACAAGATGGTTTTTGTGTCTTGGATTATTCCATGCTCTTGGATAGGAAGAATAAACATTGTTAAAATGTCTATACTGCCTTGATCAATCTATACTTTTAATGCTATTCTGATCAAAATGCCATCAGTATTTTTCAAAGAGCTGGAGCAAATAATCCTAAAATTTGTATGGAATCAGAAGAGCCCCTGAATTGCTAAGGAAATGTTGAAAAACAAAAATAAAACTGGGGGCATCACGCTACCTGATTTCAAGCTTTACTACAAAGCTGTGATCACCAAGACAGCATGGTACTGGCATGAAGAGAGACACATAGACCAGTGGAACAGAGTAGAGAGCCCAGATATGGACCCTCAATTCTATGGTCAAATAATCTTCGACAAAGCAGAAAAAAATATACAGTGGAAAGAAGACAGTCTCTTCAATAAATGGTGCTTGGAAAATTGGACATCTATATGTAGAAGAATGAAACTTGACCATTATCTTACACCGTAGACAATGATAAACTCGAAATGGATAAAGGACCTCAATGTGAGGGGCACCTGGGTGGCTCAGTGGGTTAAATCCTCTGCCTTCAGCTCAGGTCATGATCCCAGGGTCCTGGGATCAAGCCCCACATCTGGCTCTCTGCTTGGCAGGGGGCCTGCTTCTCTTCCTCTCTCTCTGCCTGCCTCTCTGGCTACTTGTGATCTCTCTGTCAAATAAATAAATAAAGTATTTTTTTTAAAAAGACCTCAATGTGAGACAGGAATCCATCAGAATCCTAGAGGAGAACATAGGCAGTAACCTCTTTGATATCAGCCACAGCAACTTCTTTCAAGATATTTCCCCAAAGGCAAAGGAAACAAAAATGAAAATGAACTTTTGGGACTTCATCAAGATCAAAAGCTTCTGCACAGCAAAGGAAACAGTCAACAAAATAAAGAGGCAACCCACAGAATGGGAGAAGATACTTGCAAATGACAGTACAGACAAAAGGTTGATATCCAGGATCTATAAAGAACTTCTCAAACTCAAAACATGCAAAACAGATAATCATATCAAAAAATGAGCAGAAGATATGAACAGACACTTCTCCAATGAAGACATACAAATGGATATCAGACACATGAAAAAGTGTTCATCACTAGCCATTTGGGAGATAAAAATTAAAACCACATTGAGATATCACCTTACACCAAAATTAGCAAACAGGAAACAACGTGTGTTGGAGAGGATGTGGAGAAAGGGGAACCATCTTACACTGTTGCTGGGAATACAAATTGGTGCAGCCACTTTGGAGAACAGTGTGGAGATTCCTCAAGAAATTAAAAATAGAACTTCCCTATGACCCTGCAATTGCACTATTGGGTATTAACCTCAAAGGTACAGATGTAGTGAAAAGAAGGGCCATCTGTACCCCAATGTTTATAGCAGCAATGGCCACGGTCGCCAAACTATGGAAAGAACCAAGATGCCCTTCAATGGACGAATGGATAAGGAAGATGTGGTCCATATACACTATGGAGTATTATGCCTCCATCAGAAAGAATGAATGCTCAACTTTTGTAGCAACATGGACGGGACTGAAAGAGATTATGCTGAGTGAAATAAGTCAACAGAGAGAGTCAATTATCATATGGTTTCACTTATTTGTGGAGCATAACAAATAACACGGAGGACATGGGGAGATGGAGAGAAGAAGGGAGTTGGAGGAAATTGGAGAGGGAGATGAACCATGAGAGACTGTGAACTCTGAAAAACAACCTGAGGGTTTTGAAGAGGTGGGGGGTGGGAGGCTGGGGGAGCCATGTGGTGGGTATTATAAAAGGCACGCATTGCATGGAGCACTGGGTGTGGTGCAAAAACAATGAATTCTGTTACGCTGAAAGAAACTTAAAAAGGAAATGTAACAAAAAAACAAGAAAAAAATATATCAAAGTTAAACTTTTTTTAAAATTTTTTATTTTTTATAAACATATATTTTTATCCCCAGGGGTACAGGTCTGTGAATCGCCAGGTTTACACACTTCACAGCACTCACCAAAGCACATATCCTCCCCAATGTCCATAACCCCACCCCCGTCTTCCAACCCCCCTCCCCCCAGCAACCCTCAGTTTGTTTTGTGAGA